>NC_056747.1:1111016673-1111086673 GCF_019279795.1 Protopterus annectens | reverse complement strand
CACTTGGCTGTGGTTTCATTAGATAGTAGGTAGGTTCATAGATTACTACTAAATGGACTGCCCCTGCAAGCCAATTTAAGCCTAGCCAATTATCCCTTGTGAGACACAAACCCTGAACCTTCCATTTGTAAGGCAAACACCTTAACCATTAGGCTATCCTCCCAACCCTTCAGGGTCAGCAGGAATCTTCCTAAGCAGAAGTGGGGAAATCTGTGTATTTTTTTGGAAAAGCAGTTGAGAAAGGTTCTGAACTTGGATGCATCATGTTCCTTTATGATTGATGGGGCACATCAAACAGTAAAATCTCCAGACCCACCAGCCTCACACCCAAGGTCCAGAAAGAGCTTAACTGGATTGACAAGGCTCATATACTCCAAGGAGTTAAACAGAATTGCAGTTTTTCATTTAGTGAGAATCCTCATCTTCTTTCAGCTGTTCCCGTTAGGGGTCGCCACAATGGATCATCTGTTTCCATTTCTTCCTGTCCTCTGCATCTTGCTCTGTCACACCAACCACCTGCATGTCCTCTCTCACCACATCCATAAACCTTATCTTAGGCCTTCCTCTTTTCCTGTTACCTGGTAGCTTCATCCTTAGCATCTTTTTGGTACACTGTCTCAAAGATTATGCCCTGAGAGTGATCCAAAAGCTCATGTCCATATTATAATACTGTGCTGTAGAAACAATACCCATAGTCATTTTAAAGATCCAGCCAAACAGTGTCTTAATATCTGGAGGGAAAAAAATGAATCCCTTGAAACATCTCAAATGTCAATAGAATATGCACTTGAGGGGATGGTCATGAAGGATACAGCAGCTGCCCCATGAGACAAACTCTTGCAATGATGACCTCTACAATATCCAAGACAGAATGAGGATTACTTCTGGGCCTGGGGTCAATGTTGAAGTTGCCACTGAGGGTGAATCAAAGCAACTTACCACCTCCTTCAGAGATGACACCCATAAGCAGCAGTTGGCCAATCCAGGTGAATGAATTAGGAAAGCCTCTGCTAAGAAGCTTTTCTAGGAAAGTGTTCAGTTGAGTAACTGTTTCAATCTCCTACAAAAGAGTGAATCGGGTGGGGGGGGGGGGGTCCTTCACATCATCAATGGTATAATTCCAGTTATTCTCATTACGGCTACTATATCATTATTGGGGATGGGTAAGGTCAATATAACATCAGATTGGATTGGTTAATTCAAGCACCAAAACTGAAACTGGTTAGGCTTTACTGAAACTGGTTAGGCTTAAAATGGAACAATAACACTAGACAAGGCTGTGTACAGGAGTTGAATGGCAAACAACTCAAACAAAAATGGCTAAAACTGATATTCCAACACCAAGTAATGTATCAAACATAGTTTATTCAGTCAGCAAAGCTTTCAGGACATCACCCTTTCTCAATGCTCTTTCTGAGCTGAGTGACATGCTCAGAGTCACACAATAGGCAAATGGAGGTGGAAGGATTCAAACCCTGCATTGCTTGGTTACAGGAAACAGTTTATGAACATCTGAGGACCTCAGTCATTTGCATTCGCTACTTTCTAACATACCTAGCTATATGTGCATGACGTGCCTTGATTATGGTCAAAAAATGGTCAAATTACATCATGGTTCAGGGCTGCTATTGCATGAGACCTGACCTTAACAAAACTTATTGCTTAGCAATTGTTAAGCACCCCTACAAATTGTTAAGGTTGGGTATGCAATAAACACTGCCTGACCAGTAAACAGCAGTAAGAGCAGCAGCAGCAAGACAAGAAGTGGTGATGTTTCAACTCCCATTACTGCCTGGTGCCTGTAAAGTACACAAAGTACTTTGGTTACAGCTGCTTCCCTTACCCAGAAAATAAGTAAGGACATAAACCACTACCCAACTGCTTTACCAGCTGTCAAAACTGACACGACTCATCTAATTTTTTTGTTTGTCTAATTTCAGACTAATCAGTAGTACACGGAGAAGTAAAATCTCCTTGCACTGCAAAGAATTATGACTGGATCATAAATACTTACAATGCGTTCTTGACATGGATGTCAAGATTCACCATGTCTTGAACACATAATAAGTGAGTTATAATCAGTGATCTGATCATAATCTTCTATGTTTTATATGTTTTATATATATAGTATATATGTATATACACGCACACACACACACACACACACACACACACACACACACACACACACACACACACACACACACACACACACACACACACACACACACACACACACACACACACACACACACACATATATATATATATATATATATATATATATATATATATATATATATTTGCTGACTATGTAGGAAGCAAAGGTCCACACTTCTTGTGTCTCTGCAGGACTCCTGTGCTGTGTGAGGGTCCTGCAGGAGAGAAAGAACAAGTTAATTTTGAGAGGCTTGTTAAAACCAGAGGATTCCCTGTCAGTTTCAACAGGAAGCCCTCTACGAGACCTCAGGTTGTCAGTCCACAGTTTCTGTGGGAACCTGCAGCTTCATGTTCCTTAAAGTTATTATCATGGAAAACTCTCTTTCTGGTGGCTATCACATCAGCTAGAAGAATTTCAGAACTTCAAGCACTCAGTTGTCGTTCTCCTTATCTTGTGTTCCATAAGGACAGAGTTTCAACTAACCCGTCCTTTTTGCCTAAGGTGGTTTCAACATCAAATCTAAACCAATGCATTGACCTCCCTGTCTTTTTCCCAGAGTATTCAAATAGGTCTGAACAAAAATTACACTGCCTGGATGTTCATCGTCAATTAAGGTACTACTTGGACAGGACGAAACTATTCAGAAAATCTGATCAGCTGTTTGTCTCCTATGCGGAAAGCAGAAAGGGACTTCCAGTTTCAAATGGTGAGTGTTAGCTTTTTATACTAAAAAGTTATTCTTTTTTCCCCTTTTAACCTTAATTCTTCACAAATTAGTGTAGGATATAGTTTTTTATCCTGTGTTTGTGTGGTTACTTTAACTTTTTTGTGCTTAATTTCTAGTATTTTTACTAAAAGAAGACAACTAACATGGAACGTTATGGTAAGAACATAACTTCTATATGTTAAGTTGTCTATCTATTCTCATTTTGGATGGGGGAGCGTGGCCCCCTAGCACCTTGTCCCGGGTGGCCTAATGGAACAGACTCCTGAGAACAGTGGAACCAAAATTAGCTCTATGCCTAGAAGCTAAATCCAACTTATAATGGGAAATAAAAGTGTGAGAATGGTGTCAATAGGCAGTCTGTCTTGGAAGGCTAGAGAAGTAGCCAAAGCTCTGGTGGAATGGGCTTTAGGTTTATTATGTATGCTCTGATAACTTCATGAGTTTTCCTAAACCATTAGTCGCCATTCTACTTAAGGATACTCTGGGTCAGAGATGTTTGATGCAGGGAAAAATAGAGGATGGGAAGGCACTGTAGGCAGCAGAAGGCCAATTTACCACTAACAATATTTATGGGTGGAATGAAGATGTCCATCTGTTGTCTGCTGACTTTTTCCTTCACTGCAAACCAGGAAACACCTAAACGTTATAGTATTACTAGCAGGAGGCTTCAGCATGGTCCTTGGTTCTTTCAACAATGGATCTCTTCCAAGTGCACAAAAGTACCTTAGATCACAGAAAGGTCTACATGTTTTACTGAAGGAGTGTAAACAATTAAACTCCTTTAAAATACTGACAAATTCTGCACCATGGAGATACAGAGGTTGCTAAGTATCAGTAGATTAGGTTAGACAGTCTTCCAGTGAAACAAGGCAAAGGATATCAGAGGCAGAAATATTACTGACCCCACTGACAGACCACAACACAGTCAACTGCCTTTTTACCCAACAAGTAAAAGTGGCAACAACAACAGATATTGGCGATATGATGATGCTAATATTGAGAGATAAACTTCTATTACATAGTATCAGGGAAGGAAGTATTTATTTATTTTATTTTGTATTTATCTTTTGTTGACCAGGTTAGTCCCACTAGCCTCTATTCAGGGGATACCCAAGGTGGTACATGTACTAATTGGGAACATTTTGAATCAGTGAACTTCCCCTACTTGTGTTTTGTCTAGCATGAGTACATGCACATATCCCATTCCTAGCAAAGTGGTGGCTGGGAGAATGGTGCAGGAAATGGAGAATGCTATGGAAGAAAGCCAGCTCAACAAAATACATTTTCAGAGTTATGGAGGATTCTGAAATGATTTTTCAAAACAAATTGTTTGTGGAGTCAGTGGAGTCATTGAAAGAGGATTGTATTGTTACAACCCTCAACTCAAGAGGACTGCAGAATGACTTAGTGAAAGATGTATTCAATCAGAGTGAACTGGAAAATGAAGTATTTTGCGGAGAAATAATTTAAAAAATACAGGGAGAGGAATTGGAGGCTATTTTGAAAGAAGACAGAATTCAAAAAGTGAGAACATACACCAAGGCAGTCACGACTAGTCGTGGGGACAGAAAGAAAATAAAAAAGAGGGTACTATGAAAAGAAAATGTCTGGTGAGATTGTAAAGTAAAAGAAATCAGGAGGTGAAAGATAGGAGGTATGGGACACTGCAATATTGTGTTTGAGCATGAAAACACAAGAGGCAAGAGGCTTTATTTTAATAAATAAAGAGACTTCTGTGGCATTTTTGAGACCACACAGGGTATGGAAAAGTTTCTGTGTGAATATGAAAAGAGACTGAATGTTAATTCATGGAAAGATTATTTGGTAAAACATTTTTCTGAGAGACAAAAATGAAAAAACATATACGGTTTTGAACAAAGGTAGAAAGAGAGACTTTAAGGGACATTTTAGAATATATATAAAGAAGTGATGGGCATTTCAAACATTTATGATAACAGGGGTTTATGGACTGGAGAAAGCAATTGCAATATTGTTTTAAAAATGGAAATAAATAAAACTGCACATTCCAAGTATTATAAAAAGGGTGTGGTAAAATATTCGGGACAACAAAGAACATGTTTTTTTTTTTTTTTTGTGGAGAGAAGGACAGTTAGTGAATAGTTGTGACAAAACAGTGTTATGTATATGGGAAATATGGCATGATGCAAATAAATGTGCCCTTAAATATTATAGATGTAAAACAAAACTGGACATTTATGGGTGGACTGTGAAGAAAAAGATAATGAGGAAAATACTGAAAATAAGTGGATGATAAAGAAAAACTGGAAATAAATTAGAAATAAAAGAAACATTAGAAAAAGAAAAAGATGATAAAAGAAAAGAAGAAGAGGAAATAGGTAAACATTCAGAAGTTAATCATGAAGAAGATATGTTTCAAAGTGGTAAAAGGAAAAAAAATTCTATTGATGAAAGCACAAGATAGAAACAATTAAATTTTAAGGCATAAATATAAAATAAAAGAAGAAAGGAAATGGATAATAAGTATTATATTTCAAAATAAAATAAAATATTGTATAAGAAGAAAATTATTTCTTTTAAATTAATAGAGAAAGTAATAATTTAAGAATTCTCTCAGTTAATGTAAACAGTATGACAAATACAAGAAAAGTATGGATTTTAGAATGGTGTAATGAATGTGATGAAGATGTAATTGCTTTTGAAGATATAAGATTTTTAACAAACGAAGAAAGATTGTAGACAGAAGAAAAAAGAAAAAAGGAAAAGATGTAAGAAAAATGATAGAGGTTATGAAATGTGGCAAATGGGTGTTATGAAATAGAAAATTATGGGCATATAGAAGAGGTACAGTAAAATCGGAGATTCATTACTTTATAATATCCACAGGAATAAGTATAGCAGAAGGAGAAGCTATCATAACAGGATTTACAAATCATTTAGCAATGTGAATGGAAATAAATAAATAATAAAAAAATCCAAAAAAAAGGAAGTCAATCTGGTGGTTTTCTGCCATAAACAAACTCTACAACAGAAGAAAGAAACTGTTGCAAAAAAGAGTAAAATCCCAAGATTGGATGAACTCCCTGGTCAGCCTCAGTAAGAAGCTGAGATCCCTCATAAAATCCTCCAAACCTAGTTATGAAAACAAAATCGCCACTGATTCTAAAGACAACCACAAAGCATTCTATAGCTATGTCAAGAATCTCAATGGCAACACTCAGATCTGCTCTGAGTTACAGCGCAATGACACTAAATATACAGAACCAACTGATATTGCCAACATCCTGGCAGATAGGTTCATTGCTAACTTTACCCCCCTCTCACCCCCTAAAGGGCCCATCTTTATACCGGAAGAATGCAAAGTTCCTGTAATCACGGCTGCACAGGTAAAAACCTAACTCTCCAAAGCCAAGAACACAGCATCCATGGGACCTGACAACATCCCAGGCTGCCTTCTACACAAACTACAGAATGAACTGGCACCTCACCTAAGTACCATGTTCAATCATAGTCTCAGCTCAAACTTTGTGCCCATTGAATGGCGCACCGCGACAGTTATCCCACTTCACAAAGGGGGGGGGGCACAACAAACCCCGGGAACTACTGCCCCATTAGCCTGACAAGCCTGGTCTGCAAGGCCATGGAATGTATCCTCTTGGAACTCATAAACAAAGACATTGGATATCTCCAAACTCTGGACCCCACACAGTTCGGGTTTGTAAAAGGCAGATCATGTCTCCTAAACCTGATAGACTTCTTTGAAGTAGTCACCAAAGCCATAGATGAGGGTAAGGTGGTTCACACAGCCTATCTAGATCTCACCAAGGCATTCAACTCCATACCTCACTCTGGAATTATAGATAAACTCACTAAACTAGGTATAAATCCCTATGTCATAAGATGGGTTGCCAACTGGCTTACTGACAGAATCCACACTGTGAAAGTAGCAGACTCCAAATCAGACTTCAGACCAGTGACAAGTGGAGTACCACAGGGTTCAGTCCTGGGTCCTCTCCTGTTTGGTATCTACTTCTCAGAAGTACAGGCTAACACAGAAGGTATTTGGCTAACTAAATTTGCAGATGACTGCAAACTAGGAGCCATAATCAAAACACATAATGATGTGGACAGCCTAGAAAAGGGCCTCACTGAGACAGATGGCTGGTGTCAAAATCATGGTCTCAAGCTCAATGCCAAAAAGTGCATTGTCATTCCCTTTGGTAAAAACTCTGTACCCATGAACTACCACATAGGTGGTAGTCTACTTAACACCAAAAATGTGATAAGTGACCTTGGGACACAGGTGGACAGTAGTCTCTCCTTTGATAATCACATCACCACAGTGGTCAGGAAACCCTTCTACATGGCACACCTCATCACAAAAGGTTTCTCATCCAGACAAAAGGAGGTCATTGTTCCCCTCTACTCATCACTCATTAGACCCGTTATAGAGTACAATGCCCTTTTTGGTATGTACCTCACAAGACATCTACAACAACTGGAAAGGCCACAAAAATACCTCACAAAGAGGATTACTGGCCTCAAACAGATGCCTTACACAGACCGTCTCAAAAAACTCCAGCTTTACTCCGTCGCATATCGCCTACTCAGAGGCGATCTCTGCCTAACATACAAAGCTATGTCAAACACAGAGCTGTGGACATGCTCCACTTAAAGAAATCTCAATCCCTCTTAGCTACACGCTCTAGGGACCTAAACCTTGTCACCACAATAAACAGAACATGCTGGAGGGATAGATTCCTGTCCCAGAGACTTCCCATACTCTGGAACAGACTACCTATCTATGTCAAACAGAGCTCCTCATTAGCACTCTTCAAGAAAAATCTTGATGATTGGATGGGTAATAGGAAATTCACCCCAGGGATCACTTCTGTGGTTCTGCTTGACAGGGGCACAGGAAAATAATTTTCTTGGGTGGCGAAAGCCAGGGTACCTTTTTGGCTAGGCTTGTATAGGCCCTAGTGCCAACAGCCTAATACCTACCTATGAACTTATGAACCTATAATAAAGAATATATTAGAATATAAAAGGTTATAAAAAGAATAAATGTAAAAGAATGGAATGAAAAGGAAAAGGAATTAATTGTGCAATTATGGAGAGATCATGTTACTATGAAGGCATTTTATGTGATGTAGTTGGTCAGAATGGTGAGTTATTTTTAAAAGGAAATATAAAATATTTTTTACAATGGCAGGACAAAATAGGAAAGACAGAAAATAGGTATAGTAAAACATATAAAGATGTGTTTGAGAATTTAGAAAATAATGAGAGAATATTACAATAAAGAGAAAGAAGTTTATAAAAGAAACATGAAAAAATAACGAATTATTATATAAACAAAGAGATTTACTACAAGGAGAATGGAAGAAGTATCAGCATATTTAAGCAAAAAGTGAAGAGTATTAGTTTAATGAGAAAAATGAAAGATAAAAGGGCAAATTAAAAAAAGTTAACCTCAGATTTTGAAAATTGTAATACTTTATGTAGAATAAACATTTTAAAAAAGAGACAGAATTTAATAAAATATGGGGAAATAAAAAATTCAGAACAAGTTAAGAAGGAAGTTGAAAAAGAGATTGCTTTGTATTAATTAAATACATTGTTTCAATAGTTAAACATAGAATTGCCAGCAGGTTCAGATGGAATCAGATTTGAAATGTATAAAAATTTAAGAGAGGGCAGCACCAAGGATAAAATTGTGGAAATTGAAAAAGGGTAATTGTGAGGTGATGTTCAGGGAAGAGTTAAGACAGGCACTGGGTGGCAGTGAAGAGTTACCGAATAGCTCTAAAACTACAGCAGAGCTAGTAAGAGAGATGGCTAAAAAGGTGCTTGGTGTGACTTCTGGAAAGAGGAAGGAGAACAAGGAGACCTGGTGGTGGAATGAAGAAGTACAGGATAGTATACAGAGAAAGAGGTTGGTGAAGAAGAAGAAGTGGGATTGTCTGAGAGATGAAGAAAGTAGCCAAGAGTAGTATAAGGAGATGAGGTGTATTGCAAAGGGAGAGGTGGTGAAGGCTAAGGATAAGGTGTATGAAGAGTTGTATAAAAGGTTGGACACTAAGGAGGGAGAAAAGGACCTGTATCGATTGGCTAGACAGAGGGACCGAGCTAGTAAAGATGTGCAGCAGGTAAGGGTGATAAAGGATAATGAGGGAAACGTACTCACAAGCGAGGAGAGTGTGTTGAGCAGATGGAAAGAGTACTTAGAGGGGTTGATGAATGAACAGAATGAGAGGGAGAGAAGGTTGGATGATGGGCGGTTAGTGAATCATGAAGTGCAGTGGATTAGTAAGGAGAAAGTAAGGATAGTTACGAAGAGGATGAAGAACAGAAAGGCTGTTGGATTAGGAATAAGTATATTAGAGGGTCAGCCCAGGTTGGATGGTTTGGAGACAAAGCCAGAGAGGCATGATTATGTTGGTTTGGACATGTGCTGAGGAGGGATGCAGAGTATATTGGGAAAAAGATGCTAAGGATGAAGCTGCCAGGTAACAGGAAAAAAAGAAGGCCTAAGATAAGGTTTATGGATGTGGTGAGAGAGGACATGCAGGTGGTTGGTGTGACAGAGCAGGATGCAGAGGACAGGAAGAAATGGAAACAGTTGATCTGCTGTGGCAATCCCTAATGGGAGCAGCCAAAAGAAGAAGAAGAAGGTAAAAATATGTTTATGTATTTTTAAAGAGTGGTTAAATGAAGGTTTTATCACAAGGAGCTATATATTGGAATATTAAAATTCATAAAGAAGAAAAAGAAGATATAAAGAACTGGAGACCAATAGATTTAGGTAACACAGATTCTAAGATGTTTATGAAAATAATGAAGAAAAGATTTCAAAATAGGATGGACGGTGTAATGGAAGAAAGCGTGTATGAAAGGAACGGGTATCAAGAATTATTAACGATAGTGACAGAAATCATGGATAATGTCTTAAAAAGAACAGAGGATGTAAAATATATGGCAGATAATATTACTAATGCTTTTGATTCAATAGAACATGATACTCTATGTAAAATAATGAAGATGTATCATTTTAGCAATAAAATTAAGCAAGTATATATGACAACATATGATAATAAAGTAAGAATGTTAGTGAATGGATTGTTAAATAAAGGCATTGAGATGAGTAAAGCTACAAGACAAGGATGCCTTATGAATAGTATTTTATTTGCTTTAGTTATGAATATGGTAGTTAGTGGGCTTAACTGTAAAATGTAGTATGCAAAATATATAATACAAACAGATGTAGGAATTCCATTGTTAATGACATAGGCAGATGATATTATTATAAAAACTAAGAATAGGGTATGGATGAGATCAGCTTTATTTTCTTTAGTTGATTGAAAGAAATAAGTATGTCATTAAAAAAGATAAAAGTAAAGGAATGGGGGATACAGTAAAAATATCAGGTATACATTTCACAATGAAAAACACTCCATATTAGGAATAAATTTTGATGAAGAGTATAGAACTGAATAGGAAACATTATTAAAGGAATTGGAAGAAATGTGCGTTTTATGGAAAACATATATAAACTAGCCTATAAGAATAAAGTGAACTTGATAAATTCAGTATTAATAGGTAAACTAGCATATTTATCGTGTGTTTATGATTCTGAAAATATATGAGAAACAATTGATAGAAGTATTGTTTTTATTTACATGAGGTTCTAGATTAAATCCATTTAAAGAGGAGTATTGTATATGAACAAAGAAGAAGAAAGACTAGGCCTGTTAAATCTAGTAGAATATGCAGCATCATTAAATTTGTGTAAAGTGCTGAAATGTAGAAATATAATACATGAGAATTTAGTAACATGATTATTTAAAAAGAAGCATGAAGAATTTTTAGGAAATAAGAAGAAGAAATAAAAGAATGTTTTAATGAAGACATAGAGAATTACTAACAAAAGATAAAAATATGGAAAATGAAGATTGTGAAATATAAGAAGATCAAAAAGCATGGTGTAAAAAACATTATGAGACAGAAGTATTGAGAAAATGTACCAGAGGAAAAGATTAGAGCAATAAAAGAAATAAATAAATGGTATAGTAACAAAGAAGAATGTCAAAATGTGTTATTGAGATTGGGAATAAAAAAAAAATACCAGTAAAAGGTACTATACCATACCAAAAGTGAGAGAATATATTTACATTGTGGTGAGGAAGAAACCACGGAACATGTTTTTTTGAAATGTAAGATAGTAAAGCAAATTGTGAGATAAATTATGTGCAAATTTTTTTTTTCAGAAATTTTAAGTACAGTAAGTATAAATATGGACATGCTTGAATATGGGTATTAGAAGAACAGAAGTAAAGAATCAAACATAAGATTGGATAAAATAGCATTTTATGTAGTATAGATATTATGGAATGAGAGAATAAATGAAATCATGCTTAATGGGAAATCGATATTGTCAGTGCTTCAGATTATGGTTATGCAAAAGGGCATGTGGCCGAATAAATAAAACTGTCTATAAGAATGTTAGGTTATGTATAGAAAAATGAAAAAGAAAAATTAAATTATTTAAATAAGTGTATAAGTCTGGAAATATGTACCCCACTTTTTGCAATAGGTGTGATGGGATCTTTTACATCCATCTGAGTTACTACCAACTCAAGCAGATGGGACCTCAGTTCAAATTAAAGTGTTTATAAGAACAAACATCATAAACATCAGGCCTGTCAAATCTGGTGGAGTTCATATAAATGGTAACTGCAAAACCTTTGTAAATGGGCTAGGTAAATGAATCTGACATCCATGGACTTGTAGCTCACTAAACTAGAAAAGGATTTAACTCAAGCCCATAGGCAGTACAAAGAATCTAGATTCATGGATAAAGCAGCACACATGCACGGTTATATTTAAATAGACTGACTACCTAAGTATATCTAAACTAGTGTCGTTGTTTAAATGGAATGGCAGAAAGAAACACGTTTACTTATGTACTTTATGGCTTTAGGCATCTGAAAATGGGAATTATAGTTAAATTTCTGTATGCTCCCCTAAATTCATACTTATAATAGAGAGAACCCATCAACATGGGTCATCTGGTATAGTAAATCTCTACCCCATCATCTGGCATATTGGGAAACAATGACAGCATCCATCAAATCACTAAAGGTATTCTACAGGGTCACCCCTGGTTAACGTATGGGAATCAGCTTTTATATTGTGTAGCTGTCCATGGCTTCAGGTTAATGGACAATCAATTATGGAAGATATGTGGGAAGATAGGAAAGCTTCTTGCTAGAAGATATAATTCAGTGGGTGAACAATAAAAAAAGCTGTGCTTCTGCCCAGCACATACCATTCAACTGTCTAGAATTTGTGGTTTTCTGGCAAGTCATTAAGGAATGAAGCCACCTGAGTCTCAGACTTAAAATACATGTGACCATGAAACACATTATTCTAGCAACTTTCTAAGTCTATAATAGCAATATTTAAAATCTGTCCCTGATTTTTAGCCTTTGTACCCCATTATTTTTCTCTTTGTCCAGAATTCTTACATAAGAGAATAAGAATTATGTTCCACCTTCTTCAGCACAAGTGGAGACGAGCAGAATGCATTGGAAGCATCTGAGTCTGAGTTATCCAATTATGTGCTCACAACTTAAGAACCACACTGGATTTCCCTTTTTGCCTATCTTACCTATACTTCAGAAGGCCCATGGGGGAAAAGCCAGGGATTGTCTGTTAAGGCCTGCTCACATTTAAATACAACTGTTACAATCTATGATACAGCAAACACAGTCATTTCAGCTCATTAGTAAATGCGAGTGAAGCTAATTTGTTCAAGTCATCATTACTTGGCTCCACAAGTTGACTCCCAGAATGAAATCCACCACGTCTTTCTAGGATAAAGCTAACTTCTTTTTATTTGATGGATTTCAGCCAGCTGCAGAGTATCGTGGTAGGAATTCCTCTGCTCAGGATTAATGCACTAGCTTAACAGCTGTTAATGTAATCTCAGTCTACAAATTTTGGGAGTGCCAACTATCAATCTGTGATTCAGCTCAGTCATAAATCATATACTGATTTCTGAGCCACTTAATTCCTCATATCATACATATTGGAGATTTTTACTTAGTTTTTCATATTCCTGAAATTTTTCTCTCCACACTGCTAACTACTCTTTTACTTGCTTATTGAAAATATGAGAAATAAATAATGTTATTGCACTGTCGTCTCTGCTACAGGGAGTAAAATGATATGCAGAGATTCAATATTCCCATAATGAGAGTAGGACAAGAAATACAGGTTAACACTGCATGTCAGTTTTTGCTTAAAGTGACATCTTTATCCCATGTATAAAAAATGTGAAAAAGGGAGTTATGGATGGATGGATGGATTGCTTACTTGTCAACAATATGAAGGAAGATTGTGCACTGGACCTTTTTTGGCTTCTCTGCAATTCCACTGTCAGTGAGATACAGCTCAAACATTTGAATCTAGAGTTTCCATGCAGCTTCTCAGATGGTGACGGATGATGTGTCAGCATTTTAAGCCAAAATGAAGAGCTGCAACAATAAAGGTGATATGGTAGCTATCTGAGCAAAAATGAAAGAAATATTGTGTGTGAGAAAGAGAAATGAGGCAAAAAAAAATCAATTTTTATGCAGAAGTACTACAAGATGACTTGCTTCTATACTAGAAGTTAAAAGAATGCAAACTTTTATTTTTTTCATTGTCTATCTTGGAAAATAAAAAAAAAAAACTTGTCTGTTATTACAAACAGATCTTCACCAGGAAAGTCCAGGGCCTCAAACATCTACCTTACACAGATAGACTAAAAGCCTTGTCCCTCTACTCAGTTTCTTACAGACTCCTCAGAGGTGACCCCTGTCTGGCATACAAAGCAATGTCAGACCCCACCTAGATGGGACTGCTGCATATCCACAAGTCAAGCTCCACTCGAGTAACCCACATGCACAGCCTCACCCTGGTCTGTGACATCAATAGGGCTTGTTGGCAGGACAGATTTGTGTCCCAGAGACTCCCCCATTTCTGGAATAGACTCCCTCTCCATGTCAAGCAGAGCACCTCATTATCCTTTTTTAAGTGCAACCTGGATAACTGGATGGGGAACAATAAATATACCCCTGGGATTCCACCTGTGTCCCTGCTGGGCAGGGGCTTTGGGTACCTTCTGTAGCTAATTTAACAACGTGTCCTTTTGTATAACAAAACTTTGTACCACCATTGTAAGCATTTCATTTCTTTTTTTTTTTGCAGTCTGATTTTTATTAGCATTTTTTTTTAAAAACACAAAAACAAAACCATAATTCACACAATACAAATAGGTTCAAAACAGATAAATGAAAACATCTTCATACAATCCTACTTAAGAACAAATACATTCAGTACTGATGTAACAAAAATAAATATTTAGCTTCTTTAATCAAGTGAATAGGATATTAGCTGATTACAAACACAAAACGAAAGTGTAGAAAGGCTTTGCTGAGAGGTATTTGTTTGTACAGGATTGTGAAGATATATCAATATTCCTAAATCCTATTTGATTTAACTATATACAATATGTATAAGCAACTGTCACTAAGTGGGAGGGGATTAGTATAAAGAAACTAGAATGTAATGCCTGCCCAAATGTAAGAAAAAGGTAACATAAAGGGTCGCAGTAACTGTAATTCTACAAAGGTTCTGCTGGAGAAAGTTAATGAGGGGAAGAGGTATTTACAGATAGTAGTAGGAGAAATGGAGAACAAGCTAAGTAGGATAATGATTTAGAACATCCAGAAGGTTATTCCAATATTTCTGAAAGTAACTTAACTTCTTTTTGCTTGTAGTTTTTAGTTTACTTGCCAAAACATGTTTAAAAGCCATTGACTGAAAATCCTTCCAGGACATTTTGGTTCTGTCTAGCCAGTTAAGGGTAATGTAAGTTTTGAGTAATGCACACAGTGTCACTATGATATGTTTAGTTTCTGATTTAAATGAACCTGGATAGATATTTAACTGCGCCATTTCCCAGGAAAGGGTTGACTTCATGTAACCCATTTTCTCCAGTCGTGCTCTTAAGGAGCACCAGAGTTTATACATGTTTTTACAGGACCAAAAAATGTGGAGTGTCTGCAACAGAATTAGGGCAAGTTGGACAAAAAGGCGAGCTGTTTGGGTTCATTTTATTTAGGAATGATGGAGTGTGATATGCGTTATTTTTTATCATGAACTGGGTATAAATTAGTTTTTTGAAAGGGGTTCGCTTTATTGTAGCATCAATCGCATCAAGTTTTTGGCTAAGTGTAATTTCCTTATTTTTTCCATCTCAGTATTTAGAAAATAGTAACTTGTCTTGATATTTTATTTTTATTACTAGACTATATACTTTGGAAAACATTTTAGACCTTGATAGAAGTTGGGTTATTAGAGACTGATAAAGATGGTACTCTGTGGGGGTAACTGACCTTGTGTCAGTGATCAAAGAAATTAGGTAAAAAATGTGTTTATTATATAATATTTCTTGTTCACTGACAAAGAGGACATGATGTCATTAAATGGTAAGTCTTTAAGTGAGTACAAGTCCCAAACTGTACAGTTCTTAATGAGAGGGTAAGTATCAATATTTAACATGCATTGAACTAAATGAAGATCCAGTAATAGTGTATATAACATAATTTGTGTTTGATTGTCATGTTAACAAATTCATGGTTTGTGGCAGTATCTGCAATTTTCTTTTTTTCTTTTTAAAGCTATATTACCTGTGGCTTTTATTTGATAAATATGTCAGGCAACTGTTATTACAAAATGTTCAGTAAGGTTGCTGTTAAGCTGCTGTATAAGCTAATAGGTCCGAATTAAAAAAAAAAAAAAACATATTTAGATTCTATTTGAATAACAGCTTAAAGTTCTGACTATACTATGGATCTCTGTTACAAAGCCTGACTGAAATGTTTCACTATCAAAAATTGTTCAACACAGATTCATAAGGAGATAGCCTACTACTCTTTTATAATCAGTCTTTAAATGTTTGTTTTTATAAAGCACAAGAATGGTTGGTTTTCAAACATATGGCTAGAAGTAAATCTGACTCCCTGTAGAGGATGAAGAGACTTGTTGTTATAACTTCGTATGACCTGTTATGTTCTCTCCCTATGGTTAATAGTGGAGCGTTTATCTGAGAAAGGGAGCCCAAATCACATAATATAGTGGTAGAAATCTTTACATATCAAGTTTAGAATTTAATCTTACATTTGGGACAACAAGGTGCTATAAGGTATATTTACAACCTATGGATTATATTTGCAGCATTTTGCTGTTCTGCTTAGTTTCTTTAGTTGGAAAGTTTTTAGACATGAGACCCAAGACAGTGGTTTGCAATACAGAGCACGAGACACATATTATGGTCTAAATAGTTTGAAAAAATGCATAGGTAAGACTCTGTATATAGGGATAATTTGTGAAAAATTAAAAATAAATGTAACACTATGCTAACTACGGTTACTGTACGTCGCGGAGAATTATACATATGATGCATTAGCTAGGAAGGGTGGCCTAATGGTTAAGGTGTTTGCCTTATAAACACAAGGTGCAGGGTTTAAGTCTCACAAGGGATAATTGGCTAGGCTTAAAATGGCTCGCAAGGGCAGTTAGCCTAGTAATAATCTATGAACCTATAAA
The DNA here is from genome assembly GCF_019279795.1 of Protopterus annectens. Classification (NCBI taxonomy): domain Eukaryota; kingdom Metazoa; phylum Chordata; order Ceratodontiformes; family Protopteridae; genus Protopterus; species Protopterus annectens. The sequence continues at coordinate 1,111,070,147 of NC_056747.1, read as the reverse complement.
CCTATGTGTGCACACACCTCCGTGCACACACACGTACATAAAACAGCCAAAGTGAATAAATAGCTGCAATATTCATAAATACCATGCACCCTGTGAAATTGTTACTAGGTTTTAACAGACCACTGCAGATATTTTTAAGCATTACAGTTTCCCAATTAAATGTACTTGAATTACTGTAGAACCTATACTTGGGGAATACTTGTATGCTTTAGTTAACAGAGTTAAGCACACGTATACACCTTACATTCATGATCTTAATCCCCAAAGTCCTTCTGGGTTTGGTCCCTTTCAATGGTGTATAATCAAAGTAACGCACTTCTGACTCTATTATTAACACATTATTTTGGGAAGCTCTGTGTATGTAGTTGTCTGTGTGTGTTGGGTACAGATCAGGATTGTGTCAGTAACAGATAACATGATTTTCTAGCCTATATGCTAAATAGTTAACAACATCTCTTCATCTTGTTAATTGTTATAGGGATCAGAAAAACTTCACATGCATTCTCTGAGAGTTGGGTTGAGTTATATGAGTTATATTTGGTTGTAAAAACAAAATGACAGGGGAAAAGGACACTATGTGATGTTCATACCTATAGTGTAATGAGTAGGTTATTCCTGTCTTTAATCAATACTCTTTTGCAGTATTATTGATGCATTACACGCATATGTAGTCACTTGACTTAGAGTTTGTAAATAGACAAATGTTTTATTTCTTGTCGTCACCCTATACCTGTTATATGGTAAACTATTATTGTTTCAGGATTATTATGTTAACAAATCACTTCATATACATGTCGGATTTTGACTATCTGTGTTCATATATATGTCTCTGGTTTTTGCATATAAAGATTCTCTGGCCTTTGGAGCAATATAAAGTTTAGTAGACACTTTTAAATGGCCTAATCTACATCCTATATAATAATATTTCTACTTCATTTAGGCAGAAACAGGAATAGCACCATTGGTTGTTTATCTTTCCATAGTTTATTATTCAATGTAGTCAAATTTGGTCATATAATATCTGGTTGGTTCCAACTACAAGACCTTGCTGGGCAACAGGCATCTTCATACACTTTAGGAAGTGTGGGTCTAAAACCCCTCTTGATAAGGATAAGTGAAAGGGAGCCTCAAATATGTCTTACCAGTCAGAGGCGCTATTAATTCCCTAATTTAGAAGTTAATTCCTTATAAAGGCATCTTTGAGTCAGAGCTGTAATCCTACAGGATAGATACTATAGGGTGACTTTGCTGTATGGTCATATAAGGATAAGTATGAACAAGATGTATTATATTGTTAAGTAAAACCCTATCTGTTAGTATCAAACAATATTTGCTGATGTTTACTAAATGTTAAAAAGTTCTGGGTTTTTTTTTGTATACTGTTACATTAGAGCAGTAAGCACATGTGTATGTAGTAAGTTGGATTTTGGAATGTTAAGAAATTTTTGTAAAGTGTTTAAATATGTAAATAGTGTCTACTTCCTTTCTCTTTCAGATATTTGCAGAATGTGGTTAAGCGTGGGTAGTGATCTGAGAGAGGCGACTGTCACTTTTCTCTACTTTTCTTCTATTCATTTTTCATTTAAGGGAAACAATTCTTTTTACCTTCGTTCTATTTGCCTAGTTATTCTTAAGCTACAACACATATGCCCGTTAACTCTCTTCACTTTAAATAGTAAAAATACCAAAACTTATCTTACTAGTTACTTGGATAAATGCTATTGATAGACTAGTAAAAACACAAAGTCGCTGTTACCCAAAGGTCTGCTCCAAAAAAATATGAAAGATAGATGAATGAAGTAACACACTGGAGTCTGACCACCACAATAAATGGAATAATTTATTTCGGACAAGCGCTTTCACGTGTATCAAACACGCTTCTTCAGATCCTTAACAAAAGTGTTCTGCTGAGCTGTGCTTATATATACACACTGAGTCATTTCTCTTTAATTAAATAATACACTTGATCAATCATTCAATTAAACAAATGAAACAATTTAAAACAATTTAAAACCTTTGCAGCAAGAGCAGCATCAAGCTCCAGATAAAGCAACCCTATATATTTCGCTCAATAAGTTTGTATGAGAAGTTTGCATAAAAACATGACATAAACCATCATAGAAAACGCCCTAAAAAAGCTCCTAACTATGATTTATGTTAAAAAACATACATTTATTATAGTCCGGTATAAAACAAAGTATGATTTATATAATAGTCTCAAGGTTAGTATATGGAATCAAGCACCTTGACCATGGAATGAAACAGGTACTAAAACTTGCGAGCATATACAGAATACTAACGCTGACAAGTTACTATCAACAAATACATTCTATCCAATGAGAAACCATATATTCTGTGTATAAATCACATAGAAATATATCTCTGAACCAAAAAATGTGACTCATACGAATTTAAAAACTATAAAAACTATCGTATGAGGAACACAACCATTGTAATCAACGATCATGTGGTGTAAAACATTGGAACAAATATAAATATGAATATAAAAAATATAAAAAACTTATATTTGTTGAACCCTCTTCAAATGGAATGAGCAACCTTCTCATGCTTTAATAAATAAAGTGCTTGTGCATATAAATAATATAGAAACGCAGTCGACTTAAGAAACAATTCGAAACTTATATAGGTTAACACAATATACCTCAAAAACAGGTTCGGAGCATAAAAAGTAGAAGTTCAATATGTGCGAATCAACAAATATATGATAAAAATCTAGACAACTGACTGCAAGCATAAGTATAAATGAACATAAAAATTAGCAAATGTAAAAAGCTGTAAAACAAAGTCAATGAAATTCAATAGACAAGCATATACTAACATATGTAAATACAAAACCTTGCCCATATTATAGAATAACTTGTAAACATGTTATAAATTCATAAACATGTGTATAGAAATATTCATAGTATATGAGTGTAAGTTTGAATATCTATACATGTCTATTCAAAATGACTGTAAAAATAGCTGTACCAGTCAGAGCTTCAGCATAACATTCATGAATGACTAAAGTGTAAATAGATGAATAAATGTATAAATGAATAACAGGTGGTGGAATAAATTGATTAACTGAAAGAATAAAAACAATCCACCCACAAAAATAAAATCTAATATTCAAAAATCAATTGTAAAATGTAATGGATTGTGTGAAAAATATAAATGCATATTTAAGAAATCTCATGACAATATAAAAGAGTAAAACTCTAAACTCAATTAATCATACAGTAAACATATCTTGCTGCAAAGGTTTTAAATTGTTTTAAATTGTTTCATTTGTTTAATTGAATGATTGATCAAGTGTATTATTTAATTAAAGAGAAATGACTCAGTGTGTATATATAAGCACAGCTCAGCAGAACACTTTTGTTAAGGATCTGAAGAAGCGTGTTTGATACACGTGAAAGCGCTTGTCCGAAATAAATTATTCCATTTATTTTGGTGGTCAGACTCCAGTGTGTTACTTCATTCAGCTATTGATAGACTCATGGAATATAAGGGGGTTGCAAAATAATAAAAAAAGGAATTTAGTTTTACATCTAATCCAGAAATCTTTGTTTGATATTACTCTTATCCAGGAAACACACATGACTACAGTTCAATGGTCAAACGATGCTAAAAGGAAATGGATAAAACAGATTGTAATGGCTGGGGATAGCACGCTATCCAAGGGGGTAGCAATAATAGTTAAAAAATCTTTCAAAGGATCAGTTATAACTTCTGGTTGGGACCCAAATGGGAGATGGTGCTATCTAACCTATTCTATACCGTCCTGTAAAAAAGAAATACTTATAGTAAATGTCTACGGTCCCTCTATACACCAGTCTTTGTTCCTTTATGAAATCATCTCGCTCGCTGAAAAATTTAACAATCATCTACTGATCCTGGGGGGGGATTGGAATACTACAATTAGACCTGATTTAGACAGAACCTGTAAAACCAATAAACAACCTTTAAGTACTACTAATACTATAAGAGATATGTTGGAACTCTATAACTTGTTTGATCCTTTTCAACTTTTTAGGAATGTCCCTAACATTAGTAACTACACATTCTTCTCTGCCTTCCACAAATCCTGGTCCAGGATAGACTTCTTTTTAATATCAACATGTTTTGCCTCCTATGATATAATATATAGTAGTGACCCCAGAACTATTTCTGATCATGCAAAAATTAATCTTCATTTAAATACTTGTAAACATAACCATTTGAATTCCATCCCTATAAATTGGTCCCTTAATCCAAATCTCTTGAACAACATGATTATCCATAGAGAAATTCAAGAATTCCTGTCCCAGACATTTACCTCTTTTGATATGTTGGATATGCCTATAGATCTTCAATGGGCAGCTGCCAAATCTACTTTAAGGGGTAGCCTTATTCAAAAAGCTTCCCTAATTAAAAAACAATCTTAATTCCCATATTTTGGTGCTAGAAACAGAACTAAAAATCTAGAATTAGAACTTCAAACTAAATTCTCTCCTGACATTGAGAAACAAATATCCAACATTCAAAAGCAACTTCACGAACTACACCTCAACCAATACTCACTTATGGAATCTAGACTTATCCATAAGTATGCTGAATGGGCGCAAACGCCTTCGAAAATTCTCCCTAGGATTATAAATATCAGACCCCCACCTACTAAAATCAATCACATAATCTACAAGGGTCGATCATATTTCACAGATAAGGAAATTATTCAGGTTTTCCAGGAAGTATATGAGGAAATTTATGGCCCCCAAGTACTTGAATCACCAGGTCTTCAAGACTCTTTCCTAAATGAGTTACACTTTCCTAAAATAAGTAAAAATCACTCTAATTTACTTAAGGCACCTATAACCAGAAATGAAATTTTGATGGCCATAAGCAAACTGAAGTCAGTGAAAGCCCCAGGTCCAGATGGTTACGTGTCAGAGTTTTACAAGTCCTTCAAGCAAATTCTTGCTTCCATTCTGCTTAAAGTTTATAATTACATTGTTCAATTTGGCATCTCAGATTTATATCTTAACAATTCTAAGACCATCCTCATACCTAAATCTAATGACAACATTACTAGCATAAATGACTACCATCCAATTGCTTTAATTAACATCGACATAAAGATTTTATCTTCTATCTTAGCAAATAAACTAAAAAGTGTATTGCCACATATTATTTCTCATGACCAGCTTGGTTTCATGAGCAATAGGCATGTTTGGGACAACACTCTAACCACTGAAGCCATAACATATATAACAAATCTCGACAAATCCCCCAAATATGCTCTTTCTGTTGATGCCCAAAAAGCTTTTGACCGGGTAAACTTAAACTTCCTCTTTAAAACCCTGAAATACTTCTCCATCCCTGATGAATTTATTAAAATGGTTAAAACCCTCTACACTAAGGTTTCCACTTCCCTAAATATAAAAAAAAAAACTCCATGCCAATCCAGATTATAAACGGAACAAGATAGGGTTGCCCGCTCTCACCCTACCTTTTTAATATTTATCTTGAAGTTCTATTGTTAAATTTAAGTCAGAAAACATTTCACTGTTCAATTTACCTATATAAAATACAAGTGAAATACACTGCCTTTGCAGACGATTTAAACATCTATTTATAACTTCCCTCAATGGAACTTGAAAAAATTTTTAACTCTATAGACAAATTTTTGCAAATCTCAAATTATGCCATTAAGCCAAACAAATCAATAATCTTTCCACTAAACCCCCTCGGACACAAAGAATTTTTCATTCCAAAAATTTCAATTAAATTAACTATTCCCTAAAATATTTGGGTATAACCTTCACTCACCCCCAATCGAGAGCTAATAAAGTGTAGTTAATACAAAACGTGGACTAAAAATCAATGAAGATCTCACAAGATGGAAGAGTTTAAATCTTTCTCTTCTCTCAAAAGTAGCTATTATAAAAATGAATATCCTCCCCAAACTTTTTTTCCATTTCTTCGCTCTTAATTAAAACTTACCGAACACGTTTTTTTTCAAAAATAAAAGTTACACTAGGAAAGTTTATTTGGCACCCTAAAAATGTTAGAATCAGCTACAATAATCTTACACTTCCCAAAGATAGAGGAGGATTGGCCCTTCCAGACTTTCTGTCATATTACCAAATAATTAATGCCAGTCGTATTATACACATTGCTAACTTCCAACAGTCAAATAGGGAATGGAATCCCTTATGGACAAAATTGTACAATGCCCATATACAAGCATCTAATATCAATCCTAGAGCAATTCTCTTTCTGAACAATAAAACTCTTAAAGAGCATAAAATTCACCCTATATTAATAAAAAATATAAATGGGTTCCAATCACTGATAACTTCCCTTGGCTTACGATACTCCTTAACAATGGCCCAGCCAATTAATCTTAATCCAAATTTTACATTGCAAGCATTTCTGTCATGTTTTTTGTGAAGCTTTTCATACCCTTCAGAAAATTCATGTTAATGCAAAACCTGCAATTCTATTAAATGTTTAAGTCTGTAAGAACAATATTTAAAATTGCCCCTATTTTCTGGAGCTTTGCTCTCCATTATTTATGGCTTTCTCAAAGACTTCTTACTCTAAGAGGTTAAGAGGTATAGCATGAAATGCTTTTCAATACAGAAGAAGAAACAGAACAAGAAAGCCTGTCTGGTGGTTAAAAATGCTGTATAAATAAAAATTCCAGTGAGTAAACAACACCTTATTTCTGGGTGAAGGCATCATATGCACCATGCTTAATGCAGACCAGTATAGAATGGATCTTGGAAAGCTACTTAATAAGTTACACTTCTGAAGCCCTTCTTACATTAATTTGAATCACAGTGAGTTACATTTTGTCAGTGCTCTTAATGCACAAAACATGGCTTAAAACTGCCATGTATATAACAAAACATTTTTCTTTGGATAGAAGGTCTGCCCTTTAGGTAGAAGGTTCACCCATGCTTCAACTGATGAAAGGTGGGCTTGGCTTTCATACACCACTTACTTATACACCAAATCCAATGCCTCATAACAGTGAGAAAAGGTGGAAAAAAACATATAAAAGCACACAGTGGTTACAAGCTGTGTACTTTTAAACACCCATGTGGAGCATAATATGGCAAAAAAATCTTATGGAAACTATACTCATCACAGTGTACAACAGTCATTTATTTAAAGGACAACTATACTCATCACAGTGTACAGTAGTCATTTATTTAAAGGACAACTATACTCATCACAGTGTACAACAGTCATTTATTTAAAGGACAACTACATTAATCGCACTGTGCAACAGTCATTTATTTAAAGGACAACTACATTCGTCACAGTGTACAACAGTCATTTATTTAAAGGACAACTATACTCATCACACTGTGCAACAGTCATTTATTTAAAAGACAACTATACTCATCATGGTGTACAGCAGTCATTTATTTAAAGGACAACTATACTCATCACAGTGTACAATGGTCATTTATTTAAAGGACAACTATACTCATCACAATGTACAACAGTCATTTATTTAAAGGACAACTACACTCATCACAGTGTACAACAGTCATTTATTGAAAGGACAATGGAAAGAATTTCACTGGGTTTGAGGCATTGCTTTAGTCATAAACCACAGACTAGCTGACTGTAGGAAATCCATTAATTCACATGCCAAATGTACAGTCAGTAATATGGAGCAGTGCATGGGACATGGAAGCAAAGAATATGTCATATAGACATGAAACATGAAACAAATAATGAAAGATTCCATGCACTGAGCTGTAAGATAGTGTAAGATAGAATGACAGATGCAGACACTAAAATTCTGTCTGTGATGCCAAAAATATTTAGGCAATAGTGTAGTATTTCATTATGCAACTGTCTGTAAAATTTACCCCATGTAAACATTACAAAACTAGTTACACAAAATACGCTTTTATGTAATTCAGTTCAACTTGCACTATTGACACAGTTTTCTTTGCAAATGCCCATATTTTTTTTATTTACTAACCAGATAAGCCCTGAAGGCAAAAGACATACATGATAACTCATCATTGGTAATAATACCAAATCCCAATCAAGCAAAACAAGTCCAGTGAAAATCACTTTCAGTGAAATAAAACAAAAGCATTTTTATCAGCTAGCAAGGACCTTGCCCCCCCCCCCCTCATCCCCAGCTCTTAGTATATACTAATTTGATAGTTGCATCATAGAGATGAAAGGACAAAGACATGTGTGCTGAAAGTGACATTCAGTGGGCTTATTGACTTGATCAGGATTTGGTATTAATGTCGTTGACCAGCTCACAAGTCCCTGGCATAAGTGCATCTTTCTGTGGCCTGATTGGTTATCTTGTTCAGAGTTAAAGTTCACAAACAGAGACAGAAGGAATCAAAATGAATGCATGATGACAATCATTACTAATCCACAGTAATTCTGTGTTGACATCTGCACTCATAGGTGTATTGTATTCCCTTTTTTCATCTAGCTGTCAGAACAGGGAACCCTTAAAAATGGCTGTGGGGGTACTGCATTTGTTGGAGAGTGAGAAGGCACTGTCAATTACCCAGAGCCAGGCCACAATAAAACAAGTAAAGATGCTGAGTGAAAACAGAAATACTTCTATAATCAGGCAGGTCTGCTTTTTAGAAAGTAAGCTACAAATATCTGGATACTTCTCTTCATATGTTATTCTGTCATCATAAGTATTTAAATATAAACAGAAATACTTTTTTTAAGTATAAAGGATATTATCTATATCTATTTATATCTACCATTGCTTCTATGTAGAGAAATCCTTATGTTCCGTTTTCCCATAATGGAAGCAGGCCAAGACAATACAGGTTGACACAAAATGTCATTTTCTAGTTATCTACTCAGCTGGTACTTAGCAGTAATGACACTGGGATATCTACTCAGCCTGGTACTTAGCAGTAATGACACTGGGATATCTAATCAGCCTGTTACTTGGAAGTAATGACACTGGGATATCTACTCAGCCTGGTACTTAGCAGTAATGATTCTTAGATAGCTACTCAGCTGGTACTTAGCAGGAATGATACTGTGATATCTACTCAGCCTGGTGTTTAGCAGTAATGATACTGGGATATCTAATCAGCCTGTTACTTGGAAGTAATGATACTGGGATATCTACTCAGCCTGGTGTTTAGCAGTAATGATACTGGGATATCTATTCAGCCTGTTACTTGGAAGTAATGATACTGGGATATCTACTCAGCTGGTACTTAGCAGTAATGATACTGGGATAGCTACTCAGCTGGTACTTAGCAGGAATGATACTGTGATATCTTCTCAGCCTGGTGTTTAGCAGTAATGATACTGGGATATCTAATCAGCCTGTTACTTGGAAGTAATGATACTGGGATATCTACTCAGCTGGTACTTAGCAGTAATGATACTGGGATATCTAATCAGCCTGGTACTTGGAAGTAATGATACTGGGATATCTACTCAGCTGGTACTTAGCAGTAATGATACTGGGATAGCTACTCATCTGGTACTTAGCAGGAATGATACTGTGATATCTTCTCAGCCTGGTGTTTAGCAGTAATGATACTGGGATATCTAATCAGCCTGTTACTTGGAAGTAATGATACTGGGATATCTTCTCAGCTGGTACTTAGCAGTAATGATACTGGGATAGCTACTCAGCTGGTACTTAGCAGGAATGATACTGTGATATCTTCTCAGCCTGGTGTTTAGCAGTAATGATACTGGGATATCTAATCAGCCTGTTACTTGGAAGTAATGATACTGGGATATCTACTCAGCTGGTACTTAGCAGTAATGATACTGGGATATCTAATCAGCCTGGTACTTGGAAGTAATGATACTGGGATATCTACTCAGCTGGTATTTAGCAGTAATGATACTGGAATATCTACTCAGCCTGGTACTTAGCAGCAATGATACTGGGATAGCTACTCAGCCTGGTACTTGACAGTAATGATTCTGGTATATCCCCCCCACCACGTAGCACCCCCCACTCAGTCATTCCAGTGTCCCATTACTTGCCTATTTCTCCTCAGTTGCCATAAACACTGTTCAAAACTCTCAGTGTACATACTGTTTTATGCTTTATTTCTACAATGATTACAGATATTTGGATTTAATTTACAACTTTTATTTCAAATTTTCTAGTACAACACTGATAGACATTTGCTAAACCTAAACAAAGCAATGGTCTTAACAACGAAAACAGACTTAGCATTAAAACTTCTTTACCTTTGAAACTCACATTCACTGAAACAGCATTGAAACCCACCTTCAAAGAAAATGCATCTGGCCAGTGGCAGGTTAAGCTTGCCTTTGGGCTGTTTTTTCAAATCATAGGCCCCTTGAACACATTTTTAGAATCATGCAAACGTTTTTTGATTCACCTTCCTGATTGTAATTAATTATAATATTTATTAATTGAATTATATCCCTTGTATAATACAGCACCACTTGTTAGAATGTTTTAAATTTAGTTTTGCACATTTTTTTCAGTAAGAAATGAAACAAAACATATGAACCAGTAATGACAAATTGCCCAATTCAGAACAATTCAACCATAAAAGGCCACTCAAACTTGTCATTACAATCCACCAATATCAATCAATATGCACAATCTCTGCAGAAGTAAAAATCATCTGAATAATTCCACATTAAAAAGATGTGAAATTAATGAAGAGGTTATTGCTAGAAAACAACTTTATAGTGGTTCATCTACAAATTCAGTGCTTGCTGCCATTAAAGAATAAATTGCCTATATTACATTAAAAAACGGTAAGCTGATATATTGCAATAGTGAATGGGTGGCAAGCTGAAAAACAGGTTCATAGTTACTATAATTTAATCCAAAGGAGGACATACTCAGGACTGCAGTGTCCCATCCCCTTAAAATACAAATCTACATGCCGTGGAAGTAGAACCTACAGCCCTCTACATCGAGACGCAAGTATGCTACTAACACTGCTTTAAAATTCTATACCAGAATAGTGAAACTATTTGCTAAAAACGAGTTGCACATTTTAAAAAGCCTTAGCATGAGCAGCAGTAAACTTCTCTTCCCTTGAAGCTCACAATTCCTTGAAAATGCACTTGAAAATAAATTCTACCTGCTAACTCTAAACTGGGCATTTCACTCTCACCCACCTCAACCTCTTAATGCCAGAAATCTGGACAATGTCTAAAATAAATAGGGGAAGATTATAAATATTGCTCTTATGAACTTAAAGAAATTGCTATAATAATGATTTGTATTAATATGCATTTTTCTAAAGGATGTTATGTCTATAACTCAAATAGGTTCATAGGTTTCTACTAGGCTATCAGCGCTAGGGCCTATACAAGCCTAGCCATAACAATTCTCTGGCTATTGGTTCCCACAGTATTTACTTCCCTTGATCCCTGTCTAGTAGGGCGACTGACGTGATCCCCATCCAATCATCAAGGTTCCTTTTGAAGAGGGCCATAGAGATGCTCTGCTTGACATGTATGGGCAGTCTATTCCAGAGTCTGGGGAGTCTCTGGGTCAGGAACCTATCCCTCCAGCATGTTTTGTTCATTGTGATGACAAGGTTAGATCCCTGGAGTGTGTGTCTCTGAGGGATTGGGATTTCTTTAAGTGTAGCAGGTCCAACAGCTCTGGGTTTGACATGGCCTTCTATGTTAAGCAGAGATTGCCTCTGAGTAGACGATATGTGACAGAGTATAGGTGGAGTTTTTTAGATGGTCAGCATAGGGCATCTGCTTTAGGCCTGTGATTCTTTTAGTGAGGTATTTCTGCAGCCTTTCCAGTTGTTGCAGATGTCTTGAGAGGTACATACCAAATGAGGCATTGCATTCTATAATGTGTCTAATGAGGGATAAGTACAGTGGGACAATGACCTCCTTTTTTTGGATGAAAAGCCCTTAGTGATGAGTTGTGCCACATAGAAGGATTTCCTGACTGTTGTGGCAATGTTGTTATCGAAGGTGAGACCACTGTCCACCTGTGTCCTTAAATCTGTTATCACACTTTTGGTATTTAGTGTACTGCCACCTATGTGGTAATTCACAGGTACATGTTTTTTCCCAAAGGGGATAACTATATATTTTTTGGAATTTAGCTTGAGCCCATGGCTCTGGCACCAAGCATCTGTTTCTGTAAGACCCTTTTGTAGAATATCCACATCACTTGGGGATTCAATAATGGCTCCCAGTTTGCAGTCATCTGCAAACTTTGTTAGCCAGAGTCCCATAGTGTTGGCCTGTACTTCAGAAAAGTAGATGCCAAAGAAGAGCGGCCCCAGGACTTAACCCTGAGGTACTCCACTTGTCAATTGTCTGGAGCTGGATTTGGAGACGGCTACTTTTACAATGTGGGTTCTGTCAGTAAGCCAGTTGGCAACCCATCGAGTGATGTAGAGGATTAATGCCCAGCTTAGTAAGTTTATCTATGAATCCAGAGTGGGGGATGGTGTCGAAGACCTTGGTGAGGTCCAGATAGGCTGTGTGGCCATGTGGCCACCTTACCTTTGTCCACAGCTTTGGAGACTGATTCGAAGAAATCAATCAAGTTCAGGAGACCAGATCGGCCCTTCACAAACCCAAACTGCATGGGGTCCAGTGTTTGAAGGTTGCCAATGTCTTTGTTTATAAGTTCCATGATAATACATTCCATGGCCTTGCAGATCAGGCTCATCAGGCTGATGGGGCGGGAGTTCCCGGGATCCAAGGTAAATCCCCCCTTGTAGAGTGGGATAACTGTAGCTGTGCGCCACTCCCTGGGCACAAAGCCTGAGGTGAGGCTATGATAAAACATGACACTTAGGTGAGATGCCAGTTCATTTTGTAGTTCATGTAGAACACAGCCTGGAATGTCATCTGGTCCCATGGATGCTGTATTCTTAGCTTTGGAGAGTGCATTTTTTACCTGTGTGGCCATTATTTCCAGAATTTGGCAATCTTTTGGCATTGAGATGGGCCCTTTAGGGGGTGAGAGGGGGGGTGAAGTTTGCACTGAATCGATCTGCCAGGATATTGGCAATATCCTTGGGATCAGTATATTTTATGCCATTCTGTTGTAGCTCAGAGCAGATCTGAGCATTGCCATTTAGATTCTTGACATAGCTATAGAATGCCTTGTGGTTGTCTTTGGAATCTTTGGCAATTTTATTTTCGTAACTAGCTTTGGAGGATTTTATGAGGGACCTCAGCTTCTTACTGAGGCTGGTATGGGAGTTTTTTGCATCCTGGGATTTTCCTCTTTTCTGCAACAGTTTCTTCCTTTTGTTGTAAAGTTTGTTTATGGCAAGGGACCACTAGATTGGCTTCCTTTTTTTGGAGGAGAGCATCTTGATTCTATTGGGCATGACACGATTCATGCACGAGTGGATGTGCTCTTACAGTGCCATAGTGTAGGATTCAGCAGTCGAACCTTCAATTCCCATCTGCATGGGTGTCATGAAGTTTGTCACTTCTGACTTGAGTAGCATGAAGTTGGCTTTGGAGAATTTTTTTGCGGAGGTTTCCTTACTGGAGGGGGGGGGGTGGTGGTGGGATGTGGATGTCAAGGGTGATTAGCTTATGGTTAGACCTGACCAACGAGGGGGTGACCATAGATGTGGAGCATCAGTTTCCCATGTTGGTAATGGTCAGGTCTCGGATATTGGAGCCCCTGGTGGGACTACGGATTAGTTGATCCAGGGCATTGCAATTTATGAATTCCAAGAACCGTTGGGCAAAGGTGTTGGTACATGAGTAGTTTTCCCAGTTAATGGCAGGGTAGTTGAAATCACCCAGTATTAGAGTGTTTGGTTGTATCTTAATATTTTCCAGTATGTATAGAGAGGTGTAGTGAGAATCTCGGGGCATGGTGGTGGGTCTGTGCAAGCTACAGTTTGGATTGCAGTCTTACCTAGTGTTAGTTGCACCTGGAGAATTTCAGACACATTGTGTTGGGCAACTAGCCTGGTGTTGTGAATATTCTTGGTGAATATGAACACTCCTCCACCTTTAGTGTTTCTGTCCTGGTTTGGTGGCCGAAAATTGTGGTAAGAGTTGTAGCCTGGTATTGCAGGGGTTCTCTCTGGAGCCTTGAACCAGGTCTCAGTTACTGCACAGATATCAACGTTCTCCATTTTTAGGAGTGCCTCGAAAGGGAGTGCATTTTGTGGTTTAAACCTCTAGCATTGAGTAGCATTTAGCAAGTTCAATCCTTTTTAGGAGGAATATGGGGCAAAAATCTGGACAGTCTGCAAAAACCTGGGCAGCTGAGTGGTATGCTACCTCCCTCTTATACATACACACACACACACACACACACACACGCACACACACGCACACACACGCACACACACGCACACACACACACACACACACACACACACACACACACACACACACACACACACACACACACACACACACACACACACACACACCATACCTCTCAATCTCTTACACACGTACACATGCGCAGCATTTATTTAGTTACTAGAATCACACAATTTCTGTTAGAATGCATTTTCTAAAGGATGTGAAGTATGAAACTCAAATACATGTCATTATTTAGTAACTTTAATCCTTAGCTCATCCCAGTGATTTGTCAAAAAAAAAACAGAATTTTTATGAGGAATAGACCAAAAATATAAGGCAAAAATTTGGACAGTCTGTGAAAATCTGTACAGTTGAGAGGTGTGACACACATCCCCCTACCTCCTTAGAAAGTGGCTAGAATAACAAGGTTTGCATTAATATGCATTTTCTTAGGATATGAAGTCTAAAACTCAAATGTTTGCCATTATTTTCTGACTTCAGTCCTCAATGAATTGCCAGAAAAAAAAAAAATTTATAAAAACAAACTGAAAATATGAGGCAAAAATATTGATAATTGAGTTCACCTCTCCCCCCACACGCACACACTCCTACCCCCTCTTTCTTCCACACAAACACACATACACACACACCCCTACCTCCCTCAGTACTTATGTATTAACACAACCAAGTGCAAAATAGCTCAAAATGTGTAAAAGAACAGAACAAGCATCATCTGAATAATTGAAAACTGACAAGCAGGTGAAGCTCCCACTCCTGAGAAACATGCAACAAATTTTATTTAAAGAGGCTTGTGTGTCTTTATTTGCATTTTGGGTTCGAACCCCGACTGAATCTTAGGGCTGTGATGAAGCCGCCCAACTACAAAGCAGCAGTCAGTTACACATGAATTGAGTATTAGTGCTACCATTTGGCAAGCTAAGTTTGTTTTTGACTGTCATGTTTGGAAATGTACATTTTTTTTTGTTTTGCTTTTGAATAATGGTGATTTTACTGCACCGTTCCACAGCACCTAACACATTTTTTCTGCCGGTGGTCAATTATAACTTTTAAATGTCCAGACTTTTCAGAATGTCTCCGATTATCCCGATACTTTTTACCTGTCTTATGTAATTTTTTTTATGTCATGGAAAAACACTGAGAAATTCTTACTTAATAATGTCAGACATAAGAATATTATGTTGGGCTCTGTGTGGCTGTTTATTAATCTAATTGTTTTATGTTTTGATTACTGGGTTGTTAAAGCCTTCAATATCACTGTTTGTTGAACTACAGATTATATATTTATTTATTTTATTTAACATTTGTTTGCCAGGATAGTCCGTCTGGACAAGTGTCCATTTTCAGTGGGGTCCTGGGGAGAAAAACTCCATAAGCTTACAGAGTGAAGAAAAATTTACAAAAGAGACATTACAGGGTAGTAGCATACAGATTGTAGACTTTACAGCCGTTAGTATACAATAAGAGGATATTCCGCCTTTTGTTTGAAATTACAAATGTTCAAAATATACAATGAGAGTAGATAAGAACCTGATAGAGCATTTGAAGATATTTCACAATTGAATAAGAGTATATAAATGTTTACGTTTTCCATATATACATTCAAGCAAGAATACATGTAAGAGTATACATGCATACATATATATGCATACACATACATACACGGGATCCGTACAGATGCTCGACTGCATCTTTCACCGAATCCTAATTTGGTGAGCATACTTGCGCGAAACTGCTGCTCACCAAAGCAGCTATTTTGCGTATGTATGCTTGTTGTTCCGGTCATACTACGGTGCGGTAAGGATCCTCGGAGTGAGAATATTAAAGTAGGGGGGTGTGGGGGTTGCAGGGGGGGGGCTTGCCCCATGCATTAAAGTAGATTTAGTGTTTTTTTTTAACATACTTTAACAAAAGCGCTTTTTCTATGAAAGCGCTTTCATTAAAGTGTGTTCGGTGGTTATGGATTCGGGCTTTTGAACTTTCGTTCAAAAGTCCTAGATCCATATACATGCATACACACATAAACACATATATACATATACACTATATATCAGGGGG
This sequence comes from Protopterus annectens, assembly GCF_019279795.1. Taxonomy (NCBI): domain Eukaryota; kingdom Metazoa; phylum Chordata; order Ceratodontiformes; family Protopteridae; genus Protopterus; species Protopterus annectens. Next base: position 1,111,053,788 of record NC_056747.1, on the reverse strand, counting down.
TCAATTACAGTTGCAGAAAAGAGGGTGTATAGTTTAGTAGTCGGAGGTCAGGGGGAAGGTTATTCCATATTTTTGCTATTTCATGGGCAAATAGTGATTTCCCCTAAGTTGTTTTTGCATGTGATGGTTTCGATTAAGGCTTTGTTGGAGAACCGAAGTTGTCCATTTGAATTGTAGAAATTCAGCATGCCAGTCAGGTCATGGGTTTTCTCGGGATAGTACAGAATTAGATGAGCTAGGGTGAGATGATGGTACCTTAATGTTGTGTCTTTCGGCTTTTCCCAGTTAGGGGTCACCACAGCGGAACTGCGGTCTGCTAATGATTGGCAGTAGATTTTTACTTGCCGAGTTGCCAGCCCTGATGCACAACCTTCAAAGAAGGTACGCTCATTCACACATGTCTCCACACAGAAGACGCTCTAGTTGATAATCGAACAGGACAACGTCTTACTGTGAGGTGACAACATTACCGCAGCACCACCACCGTTAATAGGTTCGGAAATTCAAGCCAGTGGAAGGCTTGAAGGGAAAGGCAGTGGTGGGATTGTGATTTGGCATTGGTAGTGAATCTAGAGATTTTGTTGTAACAGATGGAAAGTTTATTACATGCATAAAGTAGAGTAGATAGGAGGTGGGTCCTGGCTATTGCAATTCGAGATTCAGTGGTTAGATAACTTTTACAGTGATAGATAGAACCTAGATTTTTGTGGACTTTAGTGATGGTTGTTGATATGAGCTTTATGAATTTGAGTTGCTGGTCAGTGGTAACTCCTAGGAGATTAGCCTCAGTGACGGGGGGGATTTGGGTTTTGCTGGCGAAGAGTATAGAGAAGGTAAGGTTGCTCATTTTACTAGAGTGGAATAGCATTAGTTGTGTTTTATTGGGATTTAGTATGAGTTGTGTGTTGTTAAGCCAGTTTTCTATTTCAGAGAAGGCTTCTTGAGCTTTTTGTTGGAGAAGTTGGATGTTGGGTGTAGAGCATATGAGAGTTGTGTCATCAGTGTATTGGACTATGTTGGCTTTAGAGGTAGCTGAGTGGAGCTGGTTTGTCAAGATATTAAAAAGAAGGGGTCCTAGGACTGATCCTTGCGGCATGCCTAAGGAGGTTGGGAGTGGAGGAATAGAGAGTTATGCCATTTGGCAGATTGTTGGCGGCTATCTAAATAGCTTTTAAACCAGAGGAGGGTGGGGTTGTTAAGGTTGAGGTCAGAGAGACAAGACAGTAGTTTATAATGTGAGACTGTGTCGAATGCCTTGGATAAATATAGGAAGGTAGCTGAGACAAATTTAACTAGATTCCTGTGGGAGTTTATAATATTGGTGAATTTGAGGAGGGCAGTGGTGGTGCTGTGGTATAACTGTGGTAAATGATGCAATGATGTTATGAATGCACATATATATATATATATATATATATATATATAGCATCTCACACACGCACTCTCTCTTAGCTCAATAAATCGGGGCAAAGCAACATAAATAAGTACCCTCCCACTTAACAAGCACACACAAACCCCTACCTTCCTCTTACAAACACACTCACACATACCCCTACCTCCCTCTTACAAACACACACACACACACACACACACACACACACACACACACACACACACACACACACACACCCCTACCATTACCTGCCTGCTTCTTACATACACGCATACACACCCCTACCTATGGGGCTACAGTTAAACTATTCCAGGTGCCAGAAAGTCTACTCTTCAAAATTTCCCTTAGAACTAGCTGGTTTCTCAGTAGTAGCATTAAAATATGAACCCCTGTGACTAGCACTTGCTCTAGAACCTGCTGGAAAGCACTAGGAACTCTTAAACTGATACAAGCACTCAACTCTCCTTGTTAATAAGGAGAAATTAATCATAGGCAGTAAACAGCCTATAATTGCAAAGTATCTTGCAAAGGTAAGGGAAAACAGCTCTTGTACTTTACAAAAAAAGCACCTAAACAGGCATGTCCAAAGGTCAGCTTCTGGTGATTTCTCCTGTCCACCTGGTAAATCTGGGCATACTGGGGCAATGCAGCAACTGCCTCATGTACACAGACAACCCTCTCCTCCTACCACCCAACACTACGACCTGCAAGAGATGCACTTACATAGCCAAACTGGAAGCAAAGCTCTCTCCAGCCAAGATTGTGCTAGACACTCAAGAGGAGAAGGTGAACACCTGCACTACACCTCAAGCAACACATAGCCCTTCAAAACCCATACCATTAACACCCAAACATAGCAACACTAAACCCACATATGTGGAGGTCCTTAACATTAACATGCCCAAGCAACAAGGACCTCTGAAGCTGAAACACAGACAAACACCAGTCACAACCAAAGTGACACATAGCTCACAACACCAGTGTGCCGCCCAACAACAGCCCATAAAGCAAGAAAACGTACCCAACACTTTAGTCATAGATTACTCTATGTCAGGCACACTGATGTCCCACTCACCAGGCTGAACAAGGAGAAAATTACAGTCAGCTGCCTGTCAGGTGCCAGGATCTAGCACATAACACATGCACTCAAGTCACTCCACAAGTACAAATACAACTCTCTCACTGTCCATGTTGGAGTGAATGACTTGAGACATACCTCCCTGGCCTACATGAAAAGAGACATGGAAGAGCTCTCGGATCATGTGGCCCAGGCAGGTATGACCCTAGCCCTGAGTAGAATCCTGCCTTCGCCCAGAATGATACCACAGTATAAAGACAAAATGATTGACTTCAACAATTGGCTAAGCTTCTGGTGTCATTCAAAGGGGATCCAGTATCTGTCTGCCTGGGACAACATGATTGACAAACCACAATACTTTGATGCTTTGCCAGAAATGGTCTGCACCTGTCGCCCCTGGTATTCAGGTTACTGGCTAAAGCTCTTGCCACCACTATAGTGCCTTTTTTAGGCAAGGTTCAAAGGACAAAACCACCACCGTAACAGATACAAGCATGCAAAATCTGAAGGTAATGTTACTCAATGCTAGAAGTCTAAACCTCAAAATGCACTCTCTCAAGGCACTCCTAAAAATGGAGAACATCGATATCTGTGCAGTAACTGAGACCTGGTTCAAGGCTCCAGAGAGCACCCCTGCAATACCAGGCTACAACTCTTACCATACTTTTACCCCACCAAACCAAGACCAAAACACTAAAGGTGGAGGAGTGTCCATATTCACCAAGGATATTCACACCTCCAGGCTAGTTGCCCAACACAATGCATCTGAAATTCTCCAGGTGCAACTAACATTAAACAAGACTGCAATCCAAATTGCAGCTTGCTACAGATCCGCCAACATGCCCCAATATTCTCACTATACCTTTCTAAACATACTGGAAAATCTTAAGATACAAACAAACATCCTAATACTGGGTGATTTCAACTACCCTGCCATTAACTGGGAAAACTAGTCGGGTACCAACACCTTTTCCCAACGGTTCTTGAAATTCATAAATTCTAACACCCTGGATCAACTAATCCATTGTCCCACCAGGGGCTCCACTATCCTAGACCTGGTCATTACCAACATGGGAGAAAGATGCTCCACACCAATGGACACACCTTCATTGGTCAGGTCTGACCATAAGCTAATCACCCTTGACATCCACATCCCACCTCCACCCTCCAGTAAGGAAGCCTCTGTAAAAAACTTCTCCAAAGCAAACTTCATACTACTCAAGTCAAAAGTGACAAACTTCATGACACCCATGCAGATGGGAGCTGAAAGTTCGACTGCTGCATCCTACACTAAGTCACTATACGAGCACATCCACTTGTGCATGAATCGTGCCATCCTAAATAGAACCAAAACACTCTCCTCCAAAAAAAAAAAGAAAGCCAATCTGGTAGTCCCTTGCCAAAAAAAACTATAAAATAGAATGAAGAAACTGTTGCAGAAAAGAGGAAAATCCCAGGATGCAAAAAACTCCCTTACCAGCCTCAGTAAGAAGCTGAGATCCCTCATAAAATCCTCCAAAGCTAGTTACGAAAATAAAATTGCTAAAGATTCCAAAGAGAACCAAAAGGCATTCTATAGTTATGTCAAGAATCTAAATGGCAATGCTCAGATCTGCTCTGAGCTACAACAGAATGACATTAAATATACTGATCCCAAGGATATTACCAATGTCCTGGCAGATCGATTTAGTGCTCACTTTACCACCCTCTCACCCCTTAAAGGGCCCATCGCAATACCAAAAGATTGCCAAATTCCGGTAATCACGGCCACACAGGTAGAAACCGCACTATCCAAAGCTAAGAATACAGTATCCATGGGACCAGATGACATCCCGGGCTGTGTACTACATGAAGTATAAAATGAACTGGCACCTCACCTAAGTGTCATGTTTAATCATAGCCTCACCTCAGGCTTCATGCCCACAGTTATCCCACATCACAAGGGGGGATCCACCTTGGATCCTGGGAACTACCGTCCTATCAGTCTGGTGAGCCTGATCTGCAAGGGCATGGAACGCATTATCATGGAACTTATAAACAAGGACACTGGCAACCTTCAAACACTGGACCCCACCCAGTTTGGGTTTGTGAAGGGCTGATCTTGTCTCCTGAACCTGATTGACTTCTTCGAATCAGTCTCCAGAGCTGTGGACATGGGTAAGGTGGTCCACGCAGCCTATCTGGAACTCACCACGGTCTTTTGACACCATCCCCCACTCTGGAATTATAGATAAAATTACTAAGCTGGGCATAAATCCCTACGTTACTCGATGGGTTGCCAACTGGCTTACTGACAGAACCCAGACTATAAAAGTAGCTGACTCCAAGTCCAGCTAAAAACAATTGACAAGTGGAGTACCTCAGGGTTCAGTCTTTGGACCGCTCTTGTTTGGTATCTACTTCTCTGAAGTACAGGCCAACACTAAGGGACTCTGGCTAACAAAGGTCACAGATGACTGCAAACTGGGAGCCATTATTGAATCCCCAAATGATTTGGATATTCTACAAAAGAGCCTTACAGAAACAGATGTTTGGTGCCAGAGCCATGGGCCCAAGCTTAATGCCAAGAAATGTATATTTATCCCCTTTGGGAAAAACATGCACCCATGAATTAGCACATAGGTGTCAGTACACTAAACACCGAAAGTGTGATGATAGACTTAGAGACATACGTGGACAGTGGTCTCACCTTCGAGAACCATATCACCACAACAGTCAGGAAATCCTTCTATGTGGCACACCTCATCACAAAGGGCTTTTCATCCAGAAAAAAGGAGGTCATTGTCCCACTGTACTCATCTCTCATTAGACCCATTATAGAGTACATTGACCCATTTGTAAGTACCTCACAAGACATCTGCAACAGCTGGAAAGGCCGCAGAAATACCTCACTAAAAGAATCATAGGCCTAAAGCAGATGTCCTATGCTGACCATCTAAAAGAACTCCAGCTATACTCTGTGGCATATCGTCTACTCATAGATGATCTCTGTTTAACATGCAAGGCCATGTCAGTCCCTGAGCTGTTGGACATGCTCCTCTTAAAGAAATCCCAATCCCTCAGAGCCATGCACTCCAGGGATCTAAACCTTGTCATCACAATGAACAAAACATGCTGGAGGGATAGGTTCCTGACCCAGAGACTCCCCATACTCTGGAATACACTATCCATACATGTCAAGCAGAGCGCCTCCTTGGCCCTCTTCAAAAGGAACCTTGACGATTGGATGGGAGATAGGAAATTCACCTTTGGGATTACATCAGTTGCCTTGCTAGACAAGGGTCCAGAGAAGTAAATATTGTGGGAAGAAATATCCAGGGAATTGTTATGGCTAGGCTTGTATAGGCCCCAGGACCAATAGCCTAGCACCAACCTATGAACCTATGAACCTATGAACTTCTTACATCTACACATGCCTACCTATTTCACACACACACACACACACACACACACACACACACACACACACACACACACACACACACACACACACACACACACACACACACATCTTAAACACTGAAATACACACACACGGACAAACCTACCTCTCACTTGTTCCTTTGTCTGCAGTTCAAATTCCATGCAGGAGCGTTAGATGAAGACATAAACCATCGGTCACACAGACACAGAAGCATCTGTGTGACTGTATGCAAAGGTACTTGGCAGTAATGATACTGCGATACCTACTCAGCCTGGCACTTGGCAATAATGATATTGGGATACCTACTCAACCTGGTACTTGGCAGTAATGATATTGGGATATCTACTCAGCCTGGTACTTGGCAGTAATGATTCTGGGATATCTCCTCAGCCTGGTACTTGGCACTAATGATTCTGGGATATCTCTTCAGCCTGGTAGTTGGTAGTAATGATGCTGGGATATCTTCTCAGCCTGGTACTTGGCACTAATGATTCTGGGATACCTACTCAGCCTGGTACCTGGCAGTAATGATTCTAGGATACCTACTCAGCCTGATACTTGGCAGTAATGATTCTGAAAGGACTGTCAATAGTTAAAAAAAAACTGTTGCTCAACAGCTTAAAGGTAGATAACAGAGGAAAATAAGCATTCCTGAAAATGAAACATTGGTGGGAAAAGGTATTAATCAGCACAATGTGTAACAGAATAAGGGCTGCAGAAGTCCCGGAGAATAACGAAATATTTATATTTCACATGTAAATTATTGGGAAGGTTGCACTCAGCCATGGGGATAAGTTATATCAGCAACAATTGGGAATACAGTCACCTGTTTTGTTGTCTCATTTCCATTAAGTAAAATGCCTCCATTATATAAGCTCCAAGGCAGAGGAAAACATGTTTTTATATCATGTAAGAAGCAACACTCCTTTCTCAGCTGAAGAACTTAGCAGTCCAAATATACAAGAAAGTAGAAAATAATAAGACCAAAGGTTCAACGTCCACAAAAACGTTAATAAAACGCAAACCTTACGAGTCATAAGCTCTTTTTCAATGCATACATATGCATGCATTGAAAAAGAGCTTATGACTCATAAGGTTTGCGTTTTATTAAAGTTTTGTGGATGTTGAACTTTTGGTCTTATTACTTTCTACTGTCTATGTTTTTATCATGGTTACAGACTTATTCACAAAAAAATACAGTCAACATTGGGTCAAACCTTGATACATGAATTCATTATGAAGCTGTTTCATTTCCCTTTCTTATTCACACCTTTTATTGCCTTTCCTTCCTTCACTTTATTTCTTTGCTTTCTTTCTTTTTTCAGTAATTATATCTCTTTATTTTAAGTCACTTCAGGTTCTTTGAGTCAAAAATCCAGATATAATTTGTTAAAAACAAGATCACTGGAACACAGGAACAGACTCGACACTCTATATTTCTTGTTGAACTTTTATGTCTGGCATCAAATAGATTATACTGCCTAGACGTGATCTGTTGACCTTTGTGATGTCAGAGATATGAGTGTCCAATCTGTGGCTAGAGACTGTCCCTAGACTGTGCCAGAACCAACAACAAAGATAAATGAAGTTATCAGGATAAATGTTTTTAATGGTACAAAGCAGATGGAGCTCTACTGGTCACTGGGCAACAGATGGGAATTCCTAGCTAATTATTTTAAATTGTCTCAATTTGTTTCAGAGTTGCAAATGGGACATTAGATTTCATGTGCATTTCTTTAGTTGTGCTAATAGAAATCTGCAAGGAAATATTTCCGAGCTTGTATGTCTGAACTTCCTCAGGGAAAAAAAAAAAGCAAAAAGCACGCGGTTCTGAAAAAAAGATACAATTGTTAGCCTGTTAACTATATTCACAATCATTTCTGTTTTCCTCCTTGGGTTATAAACAATGTATTTTCTCCCAAACTGGCAGCATTGCAGATTTTTTAATAAAAGTCACATTTATAAGTTTACAGCCAAGCTTTTTTGGCTTTTAGTTGTAACATTTAGTGATGAATAGTAGTCGGCTATAAAATGAGCACTGCAAAAGTCAGTAAAAGGTCTTCTAAGCAGTGAGCTAGGTGAATCAATGTCCAGGAAAGGTTACCAAAATATGCTTACAGTTAGTTCTTACATTTTTGCTCTGAACTAAAAGCTGCTGTAGGGAATGGAAAGATTCGCAGTGGGCAGCTAACTATTATGCATTAGCTTATGAATACCAGACCTTCATTGTAAGAGCACTGACACTATTTTCTAGGAGGAAACAGTTTCCCACCTAGTGAGTAACTCATTTCTAATACAAAGACTTTACAAGAAAAGTAACTTGTATCCATTTCCATTTCACGCTTAACTTCAGTTGTGATAACTATACATCTTCCAAAGTTTTCAGGTTGGAAAAATCATAAAGTCTGAATATGTAAACATACATATTCACTTGTGCGTGTTTTTGAGCTTATAGCCCGCTCGTGTGTGAAAAATATTCTTTCTTGTCCACTTGAATCGCTGAATAGTTGAATAGTTGAAAAGTGTATTCCCTGCATGCAAAAAAAAAAAGTTTTTTTTATCTGGTTAAGTTATATGTTTGATTTTCCAGTTTTGTTATCTGAACGACCCTAGGTCCCAATTAGTTCAGATAATCAACTCTCTGCTAGACATGGCAACTCACACCATGTCTTTTATTCCTTCGGTTCCACTCACTACACACACACATAGTCTCAGAAGTCCTTATTATGAATGAGGAAGAGTGTATAACAGCAGATGTTACTGTTACCTACCTCAATGGCTTTATAAAGGAGGCTGACAACCCAGGAAGACCACCATAGTCTTATCATTGCAGAACTACACCATTAATGTTTCCACATATATGCATACAGATAGATGGATTAATATGATGGCTAACTAGCCTAAAACTGCTGATGCCACCAGCATCCTCTGCTGCTCTACTGTGGATGCTAAAAAAAATAACATCCCTACTGGCATTATCAAAGCAGAACATATGAAAAAATACTAGTCCATGAGAGTTGGATCCCTCATTAACCCAACCACAGTCAGTCCCCACTGTCTGCATTCAGTGTGACCTCACTGCTAATGTATATATGCCCACCCTAAAATACTGGTAGGGACTTGCTAAGACTCATTTTAGGTATACATGCCACTGTGCTATGGATGACAGTGCTGCTATTATAAGTAACAGCTGTTTGCTACAGCATGAGATGACTGTCCCTCATTGTAATAAAGTCCCCTCCCCTTAAACAGCCCTACATTGCCAGGAATTCAAGTTGAACTGCTACCAAAGGAAGCATAGATGGGAACAATTCCTTGCTTTTACCCATGGTCATATTGCTGATGTGTTTGCTACTTTGGCCTGGATCATGACAAAAAAGGATTCTTAGTGGGATAACAAATGCATACATGAAAAAAAATAAGTAAATAAATAAATGTGCATGTACATAAATGCATGCATAAATAAATGAATAAGTAAAGTCAAAGCCATCAGTTCCCACATGCAATCCATGAAGATATGAATGAAAGCCATTACATCTGATTGTGCAATCCTCATAAGCTGAAATCTAGAAAGCTGAGTGATGGTTATTACTACTTTCAACCTCCCCCTAAAGCAAACTCAAAATTAGTTATGCCAAATTTAAGATATGAAATTATTTTTTTCTTCAGACCAGGTTCAACTAATGGAAAAGAATTAGCACTCAAATACTTAAATTTGTCAAAAAAGTATTTAGTCCTGTCCCCCATCCCATTCACATAACAGATCTTTCTTGAAGGCACACATTAATTAACATTTATATAGTTTCCTCTACACTTTACCCTCTTTCTTTGTAATCCAATATCATTTGTCATGTCTTCCTGGTCAGCTTCCAAATCCATTTGATATTAAAGATCGATGTTTTGATGAATCTGCAGTGCATTCTTCTTTCCTTGTGACAAATATTATCTGCTACTCCACTGCTTTACTTCATTTGTATGCTGTCACAAGTCATCTATATAACACAAGCACTTTCATTACTTATGTGGAATAATATTCCCACAACTCATTGTACTTCCATGGTGCTTTAATATTATTTTTTTCTATCTCCAAAATAAATAAGAATCACTTTCCATTTGTTTTTGTAGCATTATGGATCGTTGCTCTAGTTTGCACAACCGTTCATCTGACTGGAAAATTAAAGTTCTTCTTTTATCTTACCTTCCATATTGCCCGCAGTCATACTAAAAACTGACCTTCTGATACGGCTTCCCAAAGACAGCTCTTTTCTCTACTGGTATGCTGTCTTACAAACCGAATGCTGAAAGTGCCCAATCCACAACCTTACAAAGTGCATGCTGAAACTGTCCAGTCTACAGCCCTGTCTCTTGACCATGCTGTGTGTACTTCATGGCATTCAAGGTTTCTGGGTCAGGAATTTTCTGCATAGATAGCTATAACCAAAACAATATGACCAAATGGGAACTGCAAGTTATTATTTTTATAGCAACTGTAATATTGTATAATTCTTAAAAGAAGAGTACACAACTGATTTTTTTTTCTGTCACATCATTTTCTTATGTACAGTGCTAGGACTTCCTTAACATACTGAGCATTTACTGTCGTTTGTCATTTTTGAATGTATTATACCCCAAAAAACAGGTCAAGATCTGTGTTGAAGCAGTTATGAATAAATGAATGAATAAATAAATATATAAATATTCAGCACAAGCAGAAAAACTCAAAAGCCACACAGAAAAATATAAAGTTACTAACGACATAAATAATTGGAAAATAAAAACAACAACAATATCCAAAAATACATATATTACAACATAAAGGCTGTTACCGAGTAAGAAAGTGAGAAGGATTTTAATCTGTCCAGATAACTAAGAGAACTTAGTCTTCTGATTTTTTTTTGGCGGGGGTCGTTAAACAATGCTGTGGCCTTTCTAGTGGGGTAAGGTGTTTTGAGAGGTGCATTCCAAATAATGTGTTGCTCTCTATGATTAGCAAAATAAAGGAAGAAGAAAGGGGTATGACAGTAATAGCATTAAAGGATAACTTTAGTAATTAAACAGCCAAGGCAAATGGATTTCCTAAGTATTACCTGATGGCTGACTGATAGTTCATTGTTAATGAAGGTACTAGTTTTAATGACTGTGTCAGTGTTAGAGATGATACCATTTATGTAGTAATCAGAAAAATAGAATTGCTCTCAAAGGGAACTACATCAATTTTTTCATGTTACTTGTATGACCATGGTCAGTATATCAAGTGTTTGTTCTGATAAGCCCCTCTTGGAAGATATGAACGTCACGTAGAAGTCAGTAATAGCACCCAGTTTACAGTCATTTGCAAACCTAGTTAACCATAAACCTGTTTGGCATCTGCTATCACACTGGAGAGGTAGATTGTGTACCAATTTCTGTGGGGCACCACTAATGACATGGTTTTAAGATGAAAACATACCACCAACATTTACTATATGTATTTGATCAAAAAGCCAGCTTGTGGCAAAACAGGTGATGTAAAGGTTTAATATATATATTTATATATATATATATATATATATATATATATATATATATATATATATATATATATATATATATACCGAACAAGAGAGGTCCCAGGACTGAGCCTTATGGGACGCCACTTGTAACTGGTTTGGATTCTGACATGGCTCCAGCAATTCTAACCATGTGGGTTCTGTCCTTGAACCAGTTTGCAACCCATCTAGTGACATAGGGGTTTATATTTAAGCTGGTGAGCTTATCTATAATGCCCGAGTGGGGTATTGTATTGAAGGCTTTTGCAAGGTCCAGGTAGGCTGTGTGGACCATCTTCCCCTTGTCAATGGCCTTGGTGACTCTTTCAAAGAAATTGACCAGGTTTAAGAGGCAGGATCTGCCCTTAACAAAGCCGAACTGGGTAGGATCCAGTGTCTGTAGGTCCCCAATATCTTTATTTATGATGTCCTTGATGATCCTTTCCATAGCTTTGCAGACCAAGCTAGTCAGGCTTATGGGGCGATAGTTTCCAGGATCCGTTGAGGCACCACCTTTGTGAAGAGGGACCACTGTTGCTGTATGCCACTCTTTGGGTACATATCCTTTAGTAAGGCTGAGACTGAACAGTAGTTTTAGGTTTGGGTTTAGCTCTTCTTGGAGTTCATGTAGGATGCAGCCCAGGACACCGTCTGGTCCCATTGATGCTGTGTTTTTTGTTTTGGAGAGGGCGGCTCTTACCTGAGCATCTGAGATATCAGGGGGGCAGCACTCTGCTGGGATAGATATTTGCCCTTTTGTTGGGGAGGGGGTGTTTGTGCTGAACCTGTCAGCTAGGATGTTGGCAATGTCTGTGGGTTCGGTGTATTTTTTGTCATTTTGGACTAATTCTGAGCATATCTGGGAATTCCCACCCAGGTTCCTAACATAACTAAAGAAAGCCTTGTGATTATCCTTAGTGTCCTGTGCAGTTTTTCTCTTGAAGCTGGCCTTAGACGATTTTATGAGTGCCCGTAGTTTTTTGCTAATACTGATCAGAGATGCCTTCCCTTTTTGGGATTTTGCTCTATCATGTAGTAGCTTCCTCCTTCTATTGTATAGTTTGTTTATGGCTGGGGTCCACCAGACAGGACGTCTGCCTTTGGAGAACTGGGTCTTGGTTTTATTTGGGATTGCATGATCCATGCATTCCTGAAGGTGTTCATAGAATACGTTTATAAAGGATTCTATGGTCTGGGCTGTATTTTCCACAGGCCCGGGGGCTTTGAAGGATTCCACCTCGGTTTTGAGGAGTGTGAAATTTGCTTTAGAGAAGTTTTTCACTGTGGTTTTCTGGGCAGAAGGTGGGATCGGGATGTGAATATCCAGTGAGATTAGTTTATGGTCTGATCTTACCAGTGAGGGATACACTTCTGGTCTGGAGCATAGAGTCCCCATGTTGGTGATGATCAGGTCCAGTATGTTTTACCCTCTTGTGGGAGTGGTAACAAGTTGTTCCATAGCATTTGAGTTTATAAATTCTAGGAACCTTTGGGCTAGGGTGTTGGAGCTAGAGTAATGCTCCCAGTCTATGTTTGGGTAGTTCAAGTCGCCCAATATAATGGTGTTTGGAGAGACCTTCATATTTTCCAGTGTTCTCAGGAAGGCCAAGTGGGGTTCCTGGGTTTGGGAGGGTGGTCTGTAGCAGGCTATAAACTGGAAGGCAGTTTTACCCACTGTTAGTTGCACATGGATAGTCTCTGATGCTTCGTGCTGTGCCACCAACCTGGAGGTGAGGGTATCTTTGATGAATATTGATACTCCCCCTCCTTTTGTGGTTCGGTCCAAGTTTTGGGGCCAAAAAGCATGGTATGAGATATAACCTGGTAGTGCTGGGGTGCTCTCAGGAGCCTTGAACCAGGTTTCTGTTACTGCACAGATATCGATGTTCTCCATGTTAAGGAGAGTTTCGAGTGTGTGCATCTTGAGGTTTAGACTTCTGGCATTGAGTAGCATTACCCTTAGTTTCTTATCGCTTGTGATATCTATGGAGGTGGGTTTGTCTTTTGAGCCTTGCCTAAAAAAGGCACTATGGGGGTAGCAGGAGCCTTTGCCAATATCTGAAAGCCCAGGGGTGAAGGTGCAAGCCGTCCCTAGTGAAGCATCGTGGCTTGTCGAGCATGTCATCCCAGGCTGACAGGCATTGGATCCACTTTGAAGGACACCAATACTTTAGCCAATTGTTGAAATTGATCATCTTGTCTTCATATTGTGGCATCATTCTTGGTGAGGGTAAGATGCTACTCAAGGTCAGGGTCATACCGACCTGGGCTACATGGTCAGAGAGCTCCTCTATGTCTCTTTTCATGTAGTCCAGGGAGGTGCGTCTCAGGTCATTCACACCAGCATGGACAATGACTGAGTCATATTTGTACTTGCCTTGGAGTGACCTGAGTGCTTGTGTTATGTAGTGGATCCTAGCGCCCGACAGGCAGCTCACCATGACCTTCTTCTTGTTCAGCCTGGTGAGCAGGACATCAGTGTACTTGACGATAGAGTCACCTATTACAAGTGTATCAGGCGTGTTGTTTAGCCTTAAGGGCTGTGACTGTTTGGCACATTGGCTTTGTGAGCTATGTGTTGCAAGTGTTTTGTTTTGGGGTAGCGGTTGCTTGGGTGTCTGCTTTGGAGGTCTCTGCTGCTTAGGCAGATTTTTATTTAGAGCCTCCGTGTATGTTTTTGTGTGTTTATGTGTTTGGTTTGCTGTTGTGGTAGGTCTATGTGAGACTAGAATTGTAGTGAGTGTGGTTTCCTTCTCCTCCTGACTGGTTATGCCAGTACTGAGTTGAGAGAGCTTAGCCTCCAGTTTGGCTATATGGTTGCATTTCTCACATGTGTTGGAATTTGTTGGGAGGAGGAGAGGGTTGTCTGTGTACATGAGGCAGTTGTAACATTGCCTCAAGATTCCCAGATTCACCAGCTGGACCAGAGAGGAGATTGACAACTGACCTTTGGACATGCTAGAATAGTATTGGGAATTCCTTTATAATTGAAAAAAGGGCCAATGGGGAACAAGGTACTCAAGGGGAGTTTGTGAGGGTGTGGTGCTTTTAATTTTTTAGTGCTGACTTATAAAATTGCTTTTGTGAGCAAGTGCCCGGTAACTTAAATGCAATGTGTTACAGGTAACTTAAATGCAAAAACGACAAACAGTAACTTTCTTTCAAGTGAAACAAGGAAATAAGTACAGTAAGCAATGCAGATATCACTAGGGATCCACAGAAGCACTGAAAAGCCACGTTTTAGGTGGAATTAGCATTTCAGGGAAATAACAAGCAAACAAACAACAAGCATACAAACAAAGCTAGATTCAGCAGGCCTGGATCTAGTCTATGCTACAGCAAACAAGGTGTACCAATTTCAGTAAGAAACAGTTCAAATATGCAGGCACTATAAGCCTTTAACCAGAAATTCCCGGCTCAGAAGGGCAGAGTCCAGCATCTCCTCCCACAAGAGTGCGGACCATGAACCTTCTTAATGTAAAATAACTGGCCTGAACCCCAAGTGCTTAAACCAGAACTAATACACTTTTAGAATAACAGACACTGAGCCCTCACTCAGCAGTTCCCAACTTAGAAGGATGTAAACTACCTGTCCTGCCACCACAGTGCAGGCCACAAATCTTCCTAATGTAAAACAACTGGTCTGAAGCCCAAGTGCTTAATCCAAAAGACTTAGAATGATAGCTACACTTTAAGTTTAAGTTTAGACTAATGAGTTTGTCAATAATGCCAACATGGTTTGTTATACTGAAGGCTTTAGCAAGACCCAGAAAAGCAGGATGAACAGAATGGTCTTTCTCAATGGCATCCTTTACATTTTCAAAAAAATTAACCAGATAAAGGAGGCAAGATGTATTTTTCACAAAACTGAATTGACTAGTGTAAAAAGTTTGTAGGTTACCAATTTCATTTTTTATGGGGTTGATTAAGATATGTTCCATGATTTCACATATGATACTGGTGGATGAAAGAAGCAGTAGGTGCCAGAGTCTGTGGTGGATCTGTCCTTGTGGAGTGGCACTTTGACAGTCCTCTTCCAGAAACTGGGTGCATACCCTGTTGATAGACTAAGGCTGTAAAGGTTTAGCAGGGGTTCAGCAATACTGTGTTTTATACTAACTAGGAAACAGCCTTGTTTGCTGTCTAGGCCCACAGAGGTATTATTTTTGGCTTTGGTCAGAGATTCAATTATCTGGTCCATAGTGATTTTTTGGGAGAAGGGGAGTTCAGTACTTTAAGGCAGGGAAAATGGAAATCAGTTGGGGGGTGAAACTGGAATAGAATTTCTCATCTAGGGAACTAGCTAGGGCTTTTGGATCAGACTAGGAGTTTATCTAGAGCCTGATGGATTGTTGAATATTACTTTTAATACTCCTATTATATTTAAAAAAACATGCAGTTATCCTTGGAATGGGAGGATAATCTCATACTCTCAGTTAATGTCCGTTCTTGGTCTTCCTAATGGTGGTTTTGAGTTTTTTGTTGGCTTGTACCTTGTTGTAGTGAGAAATATCTCTTTCCCTGGAGGTTATTTTTGACTAGCTCATTGTTCCTATTCTCAGAGTGGATGGAGTTATCTATACATTAGTTTGGACAGTGAACAAGTCACAAGAATAGGTAGCGAAGTTAGTGATTGGTTCAACAGGGGGAAGAGGGAGCTCTGAATTTCATTAGACCTCTCCTTAGAAAGGGACTAGGCTAAATTTGGATTAACCTTTGAATATGGCAATTATTGGGCAAGATGGAACTAGATTTGAAGCAGATGACAGTTTGATGGTCAGAACTGATCAAGTAAGGAATGACATTAGTAGCTCTTCAGGCGAAAGTACAGAAGTAACATCTGTAAGGACAATGTCAAGTGGGTTGTCACCTTTTGTGGGAACATGAAGTATTTGATCAAAGTTGGTATTAATAAAAGTGGAGAACCACTGGGTACATTTATTATTTACTGTATGACATTTCCAATTAATGGATCCAGTATTAGTGAGTTGTGATGAATAAGTATATGATTTAGCTTATCAGATGAGATAAAATAGTTATCACGGTCATCAGGAAACATTGAAGGGGACTATGGTTGACAACAATGTCAAATGTGTCTTAATTTAGTATGACTAGGATATACAGAAGTTCTAAATTATTGTTAGCAGGGCATTTGGTGCAAGGTAACCAGAAGCTGTAACTGTGATGCCTACCACAATACTCCTAGACTTGTGAGTGATAGGCACACTACTTTGATGCATGGGGCGTGATTTTGTACCCACCACAATACTCCTAGACTTGTGAGTGATAGGCACACTACTTTGATGCACAGAAAGTGGTGTACCCACCACAATACTCCTAGACTTGTGAGTGATAGGCACACTACTTTGATATGCAGGGAGTAGTGTCATACCTACCACAATAATCCTAGACCTGTTTGTGATAGGTGCACTACTTTGATGCACAGGTAGTGGTGTTGAACCTCTCCACAGACTTCCTAGAATTTACCCACCAGTGGAACACATATTCTATTGATTTTCTCAACATCACATTGTACAAAAATTTTGAAGAACAAAGATACAAGTCCAACATTTTCAGGAAAAACATTTTTTTGAATGCATATTTGCATTTTGATAGTCTGCATATTAGGCTTAGAAAATTAGTTTCTGATGACACCAACTTCCAAGTTGAAGTTATCAAATATTCAAAAGCAGGGGCTACCAACAGGGCATGTTGGGTGATATTAGCAAAGAAATTCTCGATATGGCTTCATTATGCAACAACCTGGATCCAGATAACCCTTCACAGGTGCTGGCCCTGCCGTACAGCAAAGACATCCATTCTTTGAAAAGTTCCATCAATGCACACTGGAGTACTGTTTTTGGATGCCTTAGGTTACTCAACTGGTTGGGGCAACAACCTAGATTTGTTTTAAAAACTAATAAAAATTCAAAAAGTATCCTAGAAGCAAGCAGGAGTTATAACAGTGTTTCTGCCAGAGGTTGGGGCATAAATTGTACAGAAACTACAAACAATGTAGATTTATTTTTGAAGGCAGCAGTTATTCTGTGGAAGGTTTTCCTAGCTTAATTAGCAATGTTTTGGTGCATTTTTTTAAGTGTATAAAAGGAAGGCAGTAGAGATCACATTGTTTCTGATGAAGTTCCTTTGTAGTTGGAATGAAAGCGCTCAATTTTGTGTAACTTTTTTTATTTTATTTCCTGCTACATACTAATAAGGCACTTGAGAGGAGCAGCCTGTGCTAATTAGCTATACATCCTCCCCTGTTATGAAGCATTTATGCAGCCAACTGATTCAGAGAATTGCTTGGCAGCATGAATCCCCTAGCTATGTAAGTTAGCATGATTGGCTATGTTAATGAACATGTCCATAAAGTTGCGGTCCCCCATGGTAGTTAATCGATGAGACCATGTAAAAGGTAAAATTAAGTAAGTGTTTATGGAGTGTTATGGGTGGGTCTGAATGAGTGTATGGGTGTGGCAGTATGTGTGTGTTTGGGCAGAGGTGCAAGTGGTCTTAGGTACGTGTGTGTGTGTGTGTGTGTGTGTGTGTGTGTGTGTGTGTGTGTGTGTGTGTGTATGTATATCTGTCTGGCTGGTTGAAGTAGGAGGGTCAGTTAGGGCAATGGTAGAGTAGGTATATATGTCTGTATGGGGTGTATGGGTCAGTTTGTATGTTAGTTTAATCAGGTAAGGGAGGCTGATGTGTGGGACTGTCAAATTTGCATGCATATATGTGTGAATATGTATGTGCTTGAATGTGTGCACATATGCTTTTTTGAGCTAATAAGGAGGGTGCCTCTGCTGCATGAACTGCCACTGGCAGTTATTAGATTTATTCTTTATTAGCACCAGCCTACATGATATGATGTGGAACAAAGTGTGGAACACAGAAAACTTACTGCTAACAACAACCAGGAAGGAAGCTCACAAATTGTGAAAATATGTATTTTATACTCCTAAAAAGTTATTTTGGTTCATTAATATGATTCAGTATTAGTTTGTCATGGACACTAGTTAAAAAATTCTTATTGAATGTGTGACCCTTTCGGCACTGAACAGCTTGGAACATGTTACCATGCCATTCATACCACCAAAAAAATAATAAAATAAACTTTACTTCCTCAATGTATGTAAGACGACACTACCTATTGTAATGTGGAATAAACTGGCAAAATGTGGCAGTGATATGCAGAACATGCACTGCTAAAAGCTATCAAGGAAGTTTGCAGCATGGTGAAAATATGTACTCTATGCTTATAAAATTCCTTTGATGAATTAATAGGATGCATTAATATTCACCATGGATAGTAGCGAAAAAATTCTTAATCATTATAGACCTTTTCAGTGTGAAACAGCATGGGCATGGAATTTTTTTTAAGAATCAAAGACAAAATGAGGAATGTTCATCATAATAACATGTAGCTGAGTAGTACAAATACAACTACAGTATTGGTAGGTCAGAAGGTAGCAGATTTTTTCATTACTTAAGATTAAAAGGCTGTGGGTTCAATTCCTACCCTAGGCAAATGGATTAATGTATGTCTGGTAGTTGGCACAAAGAGTTAAGGCTACAAGCTGTTTCCTGTAATTCTGGGTTCAAGTCTCTCAGCCTCCATATGCCTAGTATATGATTCTCAGTTAGCCACTTAGCCAGACATTGCTCTGGGAGGATTGGGTTAGGTTCATCAAGGGTGTTCTTGACCACAGGCCTAATACCGACCAATGAACATGTGGAGTGGCTTGCATTTCTTAACTCTCAAATCAAGACTTTGCAATGACAAGCTAAACAAAAACAAGCCCTCAAAATGAAAACAAATGCCAGTAACCAGCGCAGTAACAGAGCAAGGTTTGGCACCTCTAGGAAGTAAATCTAGAGTTAGCTTGTGCTCCCTATTTTTGAACCTTTTTGCCCCCATTATTTTAGGCTTTGTCCAGATTTCTTGCTCTAAGAGTCTGAGAGATATGCCATGTTCATGTATTCTGCATCTTTCCTCCAAAACTGTAAAATAAATCATATAATTTGAAACTTTACATCATGACAGTTAAAGGTAAGTTACAAGTGATAATGCAATGAACTTAAAAGACCTAATGATTGTCAAGAATTTGTTTTTGAAAAAGAATGTCAGCTGATGATATCTCTCATAGATGGCATATGATGCTTTTATTAGTTACCATAGTACTGTTCACCAAGAAATAAGTTCAGACAGAGCTGATTCTATGTGAACTTTTTATTCTATGCTGATTCAGAAGAAATGTTTGTTAACACCTCCCATGGAGAGGGTTTAGCTAGGAAAGTTAACTGTAATAAAGGCACTTTTCATACCCCCACTTTCTGATTACATTTTACTGGCAATTCATACCTCTCAACCTCTCAGTGCAAGAAATCTGGAAAAAGCCTAAAATATTGGGGGGGGGTGTCAAAGGCCAAAAAATAGGAACAGATTTTAAATACTGCTGTTATAAAGTTAGAAAACTGCTGGAATAACATGATTTGTGATATAAATTTTCTTAAGGATTTGAACTCTGAAACTCAAATGTATGTCAATAGTCAGTCTTCAATAGATTCATCCACAATCCCTTTTCCCATTTTTGCTCATGAAGTTGGGGTGTCACTTCAACAGTGACAATCATCTAGAACCAGGCTTTACATCTCCGGGTGGCTAGCTCTGCCATGGTAGTTCTTCCACACCACACACTAGCATGCACACTCAAGCCTATGGCCAATTTAGAGTAGCCAATCCTCCTACTGAATGTGTTTGGAATATGGGAGGAACCTGGAGCACCTAGTGGAAAACCAAGCAAACACAGGGAGGAGATGTAGACTCCACACAGAAGGCCTGCTTGCTGAGACTCGAACCAGGGAACCTCTTGCTGTGAGGTGAAAACATTATCTGCTGCACCATTCGGCAGCAGAAAACCACAACTTTTACGAGGAACAGACCAAAAATATGAGGCGAAAATCTGGACAGTTGAGAAATATGGGCAATATTAAGACAAATCCAGCTAAGTACAATATATCAAACTCTACCACAACAAAAAGTTTCTCACCAGTGAAGTTAATGTAACTCTCTCTTATGCCTACCTCATACCTAGTCTATTTTATGGCTCTTAAATTCTTACTTGCCTCAACTCCACACTCCCTGCCAAACTTGAATCTACCCACAGTAAGATAGCCAAATTTGCAGAACATCAAACTTACAAGTCACATCACTGTCTCTCACTCAAACACTTTAACTGGCTTGAACTACCACACCAGCTTCTTCTCCCTCAACTCCAGATCATGCACTCCATCCTTTATCAGCCTTCTTACTGTCCTACCCAATCATCTGTCATCTCCCACTATTCACCTGCTAGATCCCTCCGGAGCTCTAACCTAGATCTGCTATAAATCCACAAACCTAAAACTAAGAAAGGATGTATTCTCTATAGCTATATTCCTTCCAAGGCATGGAATACACTCCCACTAGACATCAAGTCACTCAAGCAACTTAGTCAATTCAAGCTAGCCACTAAAGAATACCTGTTAAGCCAATGGACCTGCCTCTGTCCCCACCCCCTTAAACAGCTTATCAACCCTAACTGCACACCTCTATCTGCTCCCAACTTATGTAACTTTCTCTAACTCTCTAGACCTTGTCTCACATTAACTTCTCTATCCTAAGCACATTATATACATTCTTATCTGCATAATGTAAGGACTTCTCTCTCCTAAGCACATTATATACATTCTTATCTGCATAATGTAAGGACTTCTCTATCCTAAGCACATTACATACATTCTTATCTGGATAATGTAAGATTCCACATCTGGTGACAAAACTATTGTGAGTCCTTCTGAATGATGTAGGATTCTAAATGTGACAGACATTATTAGTTTACTGCAGTAAATCCTTGTATTTTTATGCATATGTTGCTTTGAATATTTTCTGTAAACCAGATGTTGATTGTTTACTTATTTTTATAAATTATAATCTGTAGAACATGTGGAGCTTTTCTCCCCGGGCCTCCTCTGAAAAAGGGCTACTTAGCTCAGAGGGACAAATCCCATCAGCAAACGTAAAATAAATAAAATAAATTGGTGCAGAGAAATTAAGCACTGTGTTTCTGTCCCTTTTCTTTCTTTTCCTTATTTTCATCATTTCCCTCAGTTTCTGCAGGAAACAAAAAGAATATTTATATAAACAGTGCCAAATATCACTAACTGAAAATTGTATGAGTTGTATTTTAAATCCAATAGAATTAGAATGATTTGTTATCAAACCTGAGTAATGCAAAGCATTTGTATACAGAATCCACAGCAACTTAGCAGTCTTTAACACTCAGCTCCAATAAAAACTAACATTCAACACTGACAATTAATTTTCAAAATACTAATTGCATGCAATACTGGCACATTCTCTGAATCTTGCCTTCCTATAATTTGCATTTTGTTGGTAATGGACTCAAAATCTGGATGCAAAGCATCTTTAAGAGTATTGAACTAAATTAATTGTCTACAAACTCATCTGTGTAATCTAGGAAATCCTTAACAGTATTAAAATTAATCCAGTGCTGTTGAACCACAAAACATGTAGCATTCTGTCAGTATTAAACTTAATTCAGTAGTGTACAGATGTACAACCCCACAGTATCTTGTGGAAATATTAAAGCTGAATGCAATGCATTGAAAATTCAGTTGTACAAACTAAAGAATCCCATGACAGCACTGATCTGATTCTAATGCTCTACAAATTCAGCCGTGCAAACAAGGACATTCCAACCTGTGGCAGTATTAAAGTGAATCCAAGGGACTTAGCACTGCAGTACCACATCCCATGACAGTATTAAACTGAATGCTTTGATTAACACATTCATGCCGTGCAGGCTAGATCATGCCATAATAGTACAAAACTGAACTTGATATACTTCAACTCATAAAGTAGGTGAGATCATGGCTGAGTTAAACTAAATTGCATTTGCTGCAAATTCAGTTACACAAACTGGAAAGAGAGGACTAGTATCAGAATTTCAGTGTCCCAAATACTTAATACTTTCTTGTTTTATTGACTATATCTTTAAAAATGTACTTATTCAAGGCAGTGCAAACAACATTCAGCATTGGCATATAACATTAATACTTAGATTACCAGAGCAGGGGGAGATACTGTTTATAGGGAAAGTGAATATATCACATTTGAGCTAACACGTTTTTACAAGGATATCTAAGAAAATATTGTTCCTTGATGGCCTACATGAACTTGGACTGAAGAAGCTTCTACACGGGAAGGTCTGATCCTGGACCCATGTCCCATTATTCAAGATGAAGGGAAAATATTTGATGTGAAAGTGGGTGACTATCTTGAAACAAGTGACAACCATAAAATGTGCTGCTTTTGAACAAAACATTTGACCCCCAGCAAGTCAACGTAGTGAAAATGAGATTGCGTCCAAACATAGCCTTATGACAAATTATGTGAAAGAAGGAGGAGAGAGGCAGCGGGGGCAGACGATGATGAGGAACAGTAGGAAGGAGCCATACTGTTGCACTCAGACAACACATCAGTGTGCATTGTTAATCGATAAAACAAAAACAGAGAAAAGCAAGGTGGGGCAAAGAAAATAGCAGGGACATTAGTGTAGAAAGAGATGGCACTCAAGAAATATAAGGAAACTCAAAAAGAATATGATATGAATCATTCTAATGAATTTTGTTTTAAATTACAGTCACATTTCTCCATTAAAAGATTCCATCGTCAGTGGAACACAATGACAAAAAAAAAATCCACAAACATACTGTGGTCCAGATATATATATATATATATATATATATATATATATATATATATATATATATATATACATATATATATTAACATTATAATATAATTACTTATAGTCGGAGGGTAGGAGTCAGCATTAACATTTAGAGTATAGATTGGTTAAATATGGAGTTAAGAAGGACAGTCGTGGCATAACAATAACACCGATCATAAGATTAGACATCAGTGACTCTGTAGATTTCTTTTTTTCTTTTTCTTTATTTGTATTTGATAATCAGTGTAGAACTGAACCATATGGACCATTTTAGGTTAAGTACAGGGATACAGGGATAAACAAACCATTCTTTGCTCCAGCAATGAAAGAAATAAATTACAGACAAATTTGCAGTTGCATATAATACTGGCTAACATATTGTTAGAAAACATTAGCTCATACACAGATCTTAATCAGTAAAATTATTGTATTGTTTATAATCTATGCATTTACTATAGAAGGACATAAAGCACAGGAACTAATGGAGACAAGTATAAAAGAGGTACAATGATTAAAATGATAGATAAGGGGTGAAGAGAAAGAGAAAAGGAACAAGAAAAGGGATGAAAAATAATTTTAGAAGGGATTATTGAGCAATTGTCTATTTCTTAGGTGCACAGAACATATCTGGAATGGTTATATGTATTTATCCATGGTGGTAAGTGTATAACATTCTATCAATTTAACAATGTACATTGAAAACAATAATTGTATCATAAGAAGGATGTCGGATACAGGAAACTACCCGGTGGTCTATAAAAGAGCATTCTCTCTTGTCATAGTCCATGTTGGAGTGAATGACTTGAGACATACCTCACTGGACTATATGAAGAGAGACATGACTGAGCTCTCAAATTATGTGTCACAGCAAGGTATGTCCCTAGCCCTAAGCAGCATTCCAACTTCACCCAGGATGATGCCTCAATACAAACAGAAAATGATACTCTTCAACAATTGCCTTAGCTTTAGCTTTCAGTCCAGCGGGATCCAGTATCTGTCAGCTTGAGAATATATGGTCGACAGACTGTGATGCTTTGTGAGAGATGGTCATCACCTGTTACCTCTTAGCTTTCACTTACTGGCAAAGGTATTTGCCTCCTCCATAGTGGCTGTTTTAGGCAATGCCATGACAACAAAATTTGTGTCATAAAAAAATCCACTGGAGACAAATTCAAGGTTATGCTGCTTAATGCTAGGAGTCCAAATAAGAAACTGCACACACTGGAAGCACTCCTTACTTTGGAAGATCCTGATGTCTGTGCAGTCACAGAGACATGGTTCAAGGCTGCAGAGAGCACCTTGGCCATGCAAGGCTAAAATGCCTTCCACACATTCAGACCTCAAAACGAGCATGAAAGAACCAAAGGTGGAGGTGTATCCATCTTCATTAAAGACAAATACACCTCAAGACTGGTCAGACAGTATGACTCCCTAGAGCTACTCCAAGTTCAACTAACTGTAGGTAAGACTCCCTTCCATATCTTTGTTAACTACAGGTCACCCACCATAAACCTTGAGAACCACTCTGCCTACCTGGACCTACTTGAGTCACTCACTCATTTCAAACACCTTGGTCATGGGTGATTTCATCTATTCTTCCATCGATTGGAAGTCATATATGAGAACAAACATGCTCGCCCTAAGGTTCCTGGACTTTGTTAATACAAATGCTCTGGAACAGATAGTCTGCACCTGCACAAGGAGCGTGAATGTCCTCGGCTTAAGACTCATTAACATATGGGGTTTTCTGCATTAGCACCTGTGTGTTGCCCTCCCTGGTAAGGTCTGACCATAATTCAGTCTTGTTCAAATGAACAATCATACCTGGCCACCCCCCAGAGCAAAAAGGATGACAAATTTCTGCAAAGCAAACTATAGCCTCATACATGAAGAATACAGAGTCCCTGTAATCACATCTATGCAGGTAAAAGCTGCACTCTCTAAAATCAAAAACACAGCATCCATGGGACTGGACAACATCCCAGGCTGAGTTTTACATGAACTTCAGAACGAACTGGCTCCCCACCTAAGCACCATGCTCAATCATAGTCTCACATCAGGCTTGTTACCCACTGAATGGTGCACAGCAACAGTTATCTCACTCCACAAAGGGGGAGCCAACACTTATCCTGAGAACTATTGCCCTATTAGCCTGACGAGCCTGGTCTGCAAGGCCATGGAACATATCATCATGGAACTCATAAACAAAGACATTGGTAACCTCCAAACTCTGGACCCCACCCAGTTTGGGTTTGTGAAAGGCAGATCATGCCTTCTGAACCTGATCAACTTCTTTGAGGCAGTCACCAAAGCTGTAGACAAGGGTAAGGTGGTTCACACAGCCTATCTTGACCTCGCCAAGGCTTTTGACACCATCCCCCATTCTGGAATTATAGCTAAACTCAATAAACTAGGTATAAATCCCTATGTCACAAGATGGGTTGTCAACTGGCTCATTGACAGAACCCACACTGTAAAAGTTGCAGACTCCAAATCTGACTTCAAACCAGTGACAAGTGGAGTACCACAGGGTTCAGTCCTGGGACCTCTCCTGTTTGGTATCTACTTCTCTGAAGTACAGGCTAACACAGAAGGCCTCTGGCTAATGAAGTTCATAGATGACTGCAAACTAGGAGCCATAGTCGAGTATGCAAATGATGTGGACATCCTACAGAAGGGCCTCACTGAAACACATGCCTGGTGTCAGATGCATGGCCTCAAGCTCAATGCCAAAAATTGCATTGTCATCCCCCTTTGGTAAAAACTCTGTACCCATGAACTACCACATAAACGGCAGTCTACTTAATGCCGAATGTGTGATAAGAGACCATGGGACCCAGGTGGACAGTAGTCTCTCCTTTAATAATCACATCGCCACAGTAGTCAGGAAATCCTTCTTTGTGGCACACCTCATCAAAAAAAGGGTTCTCATCCAGGAAAAAAGAGGTTATTGTTCTCCTCTACTCTGCACTCATTAGTCCCATTATAGAGTACAACGCCTCTTTTGGAATGTACCTCACAAGACATCTGCAGCAGCTGGAAAGGCCACAGAAGTACATCACAAAGAGGATTACTGGCCTCAAACAGATACCCTACACTGACCATCTCAAAATACTCCAGCTTTACTCTGTAGCATATCGCCTACTCCAAGGAGATCTCTGCCTAACATATAAAGCTATGATAAACCCAGAGCTGTTGGACATGCTACACCTAAAGAAATCCCAATCCCTCTGAGCTACACGCTCTAGAGTCCTAAACCT
Source organism: Protopterus annectens (assembly GCF_019279795.1). NCBI lineage: Eukaryota > Metazoa > Chordata > Ceratodontiformes > Protopteridae > Protopterus > Protopterus annectens. The sequence goes on along the minus strand of NC_056747.1, from coordinate 1,111,027,310 downwards.
TGTCACCACAATAAACAGGACATGCTGGAGGGATAGATTCCTGTCCTAGAGATGTTCTATACTCTGGAACAAGCTACCCATCTATGTCAAGCAAAGTTCCTCATTAGCACTGTTCAAGAAAAATCTTGATGAGTGGATGGGAAATAGGAAATACACCCAGGGGATCCCTTCTGTGGCTCTGCTCAACAGAGGCACAGGAAATTAAGTTTCTTGGGTGGCATAAGCCAGAGAACCTTGTTGGCTAGGCTTACTTAGGCCCTTGGGCCTACAACCTAGTACCTACCTATGAATCTATGAACCTATAAGCGATGGCATAAATAGTTTCAAACCCTCTGCTAGCACTGTCAGCAATGACTCTTATACAGAGATGTACAACAAATGCCCGGTATAAACACATGTATAAATGTATAGACTTGGCTGTACCTGAATGGGTCAAAACAAGGTCCTCACAAAAACAAACCACCCTGGTAAGCATGTATAGGTTATACAACAAGAAGAAGAAACCGATGTCTAAGAACAAGAGGGAACTGACTCAGCAGAGGAAGGAACCCTCCACAGCTTGAACAAGTGAATTAGATATCTTGTAAAGTCCTCTAAAGCCAATTACAAAGCTAAACTAGCATCCCTATCCCTATCAAGGATAACCACAAGGCATTTTTTAGCTACATCAGGTATCTAAAAGGGAAGGCCCAGCTTTGTGCTGAACTAGTAGTGGATGGTACCCCTCATACTGACCCTGATGACATCACCAACCTGCTAGCAGACAGATTTGGTGCAAACTTCACCCCCTTGTCCCCACCAGACAAATCCCAAAGCATACCTGTCACCAGTTCTCTACCTAGTATCTCCAAAGTGTAGGTCATAACCGCAGTCTCCATGGCCAAAAACACAGCCTCTATGGGACAGGATAATATCCCACACTGCCTACTAAATGTTCTAAAACAGGGTCTAGTGGAATCACTTGGCACTGTCTTCAACCACAGTTGAAGTACTGGCTTTGTCCCAGCAGAGTGGAAAGCAGCAACAGCAATTCCCTTGCACAAAGGGGGTCCATCATCCGACCTTAGGAACTACAGACCCATAAGCTGAACCAGCTGTATCTGCAAGGCAATGGAAAAAATCATCATGGACCTTATCAACAAAGACATAGGTGACCTTCAAACTCTTGACCCAACCCAATTTGGCTTTGTTTAGGGTAGATCAAGCTTATTAAACCTGGTAGACTTCTTCAAGAATGCCAGCAAAGCCCTGCATGAAGGCAAAACAGTACATACAGCCTATCTTGACTTAGCCAAGGCTTTTGACACAATCCACCACTCAGGTATCATTGAGAAACTCACCCAGCTAATCCCCCCTAAAGACCAAATAGGATGGGGGTCTGACTGGAGAGATGATAATTCAGCAAAGAGACTAGTATTGCTGAAACTGAATTCATACTCAAGTCTTGGTGAGTACCTTCACAAGGTGGATCCTGTTTTTCACAAATCTTACCAAGACAACACTGATATTTAAACTGTATTTATATAGAATATATCATGAACAGAAGTAGGTAAAAATTTAAAAAAGATAGATGGGTGCACAAGACTCAGGATTAACAAAAGTCCCCAATCCTGGAAGACACACTGGTGCCAAGACTGAAAAAAAATGACAGTGTAGAATCCTCAAAATATGGAAACATTCCTACAATGAGGCAGGCCAGGCCCAGTGGGAGGATGACCTCCCCATTGTAGAAGGAAGAAGCAGTCTACAAAAATCACAAAAACTGATAGGCCAAAGAAGAGCCATAAAGATGATTGAGTGGACTACTGAGGATGAAAAGTAAATGATATATCGTTACTATTAAGGAAAAAGCCCAGAATTTCCAGACACAAGATATACAAAAAGATTAAAAGAGAAATTAGAGGAAAGAAAAATACTTCCAGAAGAAAAACTAACAGAAGCCTCATATAAAAAAATGTGTTCACTAATACAACAGATTTGTGAAAAACATTATATAGACCAAGAAACTTTGAGCTGTTTTGAAAAAGAAGCATCTGAGGAAATGTGAAACTATAAACAGCAAAACCTAGAGATTTTTGAATAATACAAAAAAGAAACATGGACACGGGAAAGAAAGAGAGATTTGATATGGTGCAATATTTATGAAAAGTTGAAAGCCACACTAATCAATACAAAAAAGGCAGCCCCAAAGATATTTGAAGAGAAATATAGTTAAAGACATCCAGATATGGAAAATTTCATAATAATAAAAAAACAATATCACAAAGATGGAATGTAGAAAGAAGATTACTAAAGTAGAAGTTAAAAAAATAGACATTGAAGTTAAGGGGTGCCTGTAAAGTGAAAGATTTGGTGTAGAAGGTCTAACACAGTTTATATCACAGCATGATGGAATGAGTCCCCAAAGTAAGCAGAAACAGAAAGATCAGGAGACATCTGAAGAAGAAATATGGACACAGAAAAGAAAAAAAAGATTTAATATGGTGTAATATTTATGCAAAGGAGAAAGCAAAACTAATCAATACAAAAAGAGCAGCACCAACAATATTTGAAGAGAAATACAGGCAAAGGAATCAGGTCATGGAAAACTTTACAATACAAAAAATAAGAAGACAAAGAGGAAAAATAGAAAAGAAGATTAGTAATGGAGAAGTTAAAGAAATAGAAACTGAAGTTATGGAATACCTGCGAAGTGAAGGATTCAGTGTAGAAAATCTAGCTCAGAAAGCACCACAGCAGGTTAGAGCAATGGAAATCCAATTTAAAGAGAAACATTTGGAACAGAAAGCAACTGGTCAGTTACCATATGAAGATATTTCGGATCCTTCCATAGGAAATCAGTATAAACGGTTACTTGAAGCTGGACAGCAAGGGAAGGAACAGGAAACTGTGGCAACAGTGACACAGTCAATGTTGAGGAGTGATAGACCAGTGCATTCCCATGACACAGGATGAAATTGAAGAGAATGTGCCACAAGAACATTCTATATAACTTTCTGTAGAATGCCCGCAGGAAATGGAGAGCAAAAAATTAGTTTAGAAGAAAATGAGCTAAGAGAAGAAGAAGCTTGATTTAATAGAGATAGACATATTAAGATCAACAAAAGAAATAGACTGCTGAAGGTCAATAAAACCAAAAAGTCAGAAATTTGATAAAACAAATGAACACAGTAATTAGGACTGTGCATAGAGATCCATGCAATATAACAGAAGTAAATAGGATATATTACTGTGTAGCTAATTAGTAACAGATAAAATTCTACCACAAGAATACATGGTAGTAAAGGAAAGGAAGGGGAGAAATCCAATACTATCATGGAAGTATCCAATAGAGAAACTATAAAGCAATTAAGACAAGAAGTGTCACTGTTAGAAGAGTATAAAACAGGGAACAGATTAAAAAATACTCAGAAAGACAGATGTGATAAAAGCAATGCACAGTATTATAATTGATCAGGATTTATCATGCACTATTGGAAATAATAAACTAAAAATATCAGCATGAGCAGAAAAACGTAGAAGATACATAAATATTAAGGAAAAGTACAAATAAGCAATTTATTGATGACCCAAAAAAGTTTCATAGAGAATTGGGAAACAAGGTAAAAGGAACTGAAAGACCACCAAAAAAAAGAAATAGATATATTTTGGAGAAGTATTTATGAAGATCTTATGGAGCATAACAAAGATGCTAAATGGATAGAAGAAGTAAAAGAAAGAATAAAAAGTTCAAATGTACAGGATATGAAATGGGATGAAGTAACATCCAGAGACATTGAAACAAAGTTAAGAAAAGCTCCTAACTGGAAAACCCCAGGCCCAGATGCAGTACCTAACTTCTGGTCAAAACTATTAACATCTTTGCATGAAGATTTAGACAGGAGTAAAAACTATTTACATGTGCACCCTGAACAGACACCAACCTGGCTAACAACAGGAAAAACAATGCTTCTACTTAAGAGTGAACCTGCAAGCTACCCTAAAAATTATAGACCAATAACTTGCCTTCTGATGACATATAAACTATACACTGGAATTGATGCTGACAGTTTATAGTCGTTTAGAAGAAAACTCAATTATGGCAATAGAACACTGCTCAACAGATTAGGTCATAGCTATAATTTGGCTCCTAGAACGCAACAATGTGTAAAGACTTCTCATCTTCTCTTTGTCGATGATTTAAACTGCATACCTCATCAGATAAGGAACTGAATGCACAACTGCAAGTAGTCAAAACATTTTCAGATGATATAAGAATGTCATTTGGTTTTGATAAATGTGCAAAAACAACCTTTAAAGCAGGAAAGCTGCAGCACCAAGAAAACATCAGTTTGGGACAAGAATGTGATATAAAAGAACTTGAGCAAGAGGGAGTGTATAAATATTTGGGAATTGATGAAGGATCAGTAATGAGACATGAACAAATGCAAATAAAACTTAGTAAGGAATATTTTAGTAGACTTAAATTAATCCTGAAAACACCATTGACATCTAGGAACAAAATTCAAGGTATAAACCAATTTGCTCTTCCTGTCCTGACTTACAGTTTTGGGGTGATTGACTGGCCACAAAAAGTGTTGGATAGATTAGATAGGAAAACAAGAAGGATGCTTCATGCTCATCAAATAATTTTTAAAAATCATTGCATACCAAGATTATATATTTCCCGTTCCAAATGGGGGATGGGCCTCCTTGAAACTGATTACATGTATGAATCTGCAGTTGTGGGATGGCATAAACATTTGTTGACCTCACAAAACACAAATGTAGTGAAAGTTTTGAAACACGAGGAGAGTAAATCTAAGACTTCCCTTCTTAGTTTAGCAGAAGCATATCAGCATCAAGCAGGAATGGAAATCAAACCAGAAGTAGATAAAAATCAGGCGGCAACTGAATGTGCCAAAAAACAAAAGAAAGAATATAAGGTGAAGGACCAGATGAGAAGGCAAGAAATGTGGAAAATGCATAAATATAGTTTGCAAGTGTAGTAAACTCCTGGAAAAACCTCATGTTGATCAGTATCAAATACAGTAAGTGTTAAGTAGAGGCAAATTCAAACCAAAAGATGAAAAGCTAATATTGGTTGCCCAAGATAGTAGGTTTACAAAGTCCATTGAACATGTGGGAGAAACAGACAAATGTAGGTTTTGTAAAACAGAATTGGAAAGAATTGCACACTTTGTTGCTGGTTGTGATATACTAATGGCAGAAGGACTGTATACTGAAAGCCATAATAATGTGGCAAGACTGTTGCACTGGGGATTGTGCAAACATTACAATACTGAAGTAGCTGAAAACACTGGAAACATTAGTGACAAAGCATCATAGAAAATGATGGTCCACATCACATGGGATCACCCATTACCAACAGTTCAAAAGACAGATGCGAGAGAACGAGATATAGTGGTCCATGAAAAGAAGGCAAAAGTAACATTGATCATCGAAATCGATACACCCAGTGAGTACAGTGTCTTGTGTAGAGAGAGACACAAAGTCATAAAATATCAGAATGTGCAGGCAGAAATGAGAGCAATGTAGAAGAAAGATACACAGACAGTTCCAATAGTAGTAGGAACAATGGGTCTTATAAAAAGGAATCTACAATTGTATTTAGATATTTTAAAAATACTTGTAACTCCTTACGAATTGCAGAAGGTGTCATTACTGGGCATATTGCAGGTGCTGCAAAGAAAACTTCTGGCTGACATCAAAGATTGAAACAATACTAATTTCATGATAATTTCATGATCTTTAATCATACTTTGACTTAGCAATGTGGTCCATTCCCTCATGGCATTAGAAACCCAAAATATCTGGGAAATTAAAAAAAGCTATAAATTAACTCATATGCCACTTGATGGGTAGCCAACTGGCTCACTGACAGAATGCATACTGTCAAAGTTGGGGATTCCACCTGTACCAGCAGACCAGTTACCAGTGGTGTAGCACAAGGGTCTGTACTGGGCCCCCTACTGTTTGGAATCTATTTCTCAGAAATCTAGGTGAAAACAGATGGACTGTGGCTTATCAAGTTCACCAATGGCTGCAGACTGCATGCAGTCACTGAGTCCCCCAGTGATACTGACATTCTACAAAAAGGGCCTTACACAGACAAATGACTGGTGCCAAAGTCATGGACCTGAGCTAAGAGCAAAAAAAATGTGTTTACTTTCTTTTCAGCAAATGGCAAATCCCTGCAAATTACAATATCAACAGTACCCCTTTAGCACAAACCCTGTGGTGAGACTTTTGGCAACACAGGTTGATCACCATTTGTCCACAGTGGTAAGGAAGGCCTTCTTTGTTGCACATCTCATAAGTAAGGGCATCCCATCCAGAGATAAGGATGTTATAACTCCCCTGTGCTCATCTTTCATCAGATAATTAATAGAGTACAACACTCCCTTCTGTATGCACCTCATCAGATGCTTGCAGCAGCTGGAGAGACCTCAGAGGTTTCTCACCAAGAAAATTTAGGGTCTTTAACACATGACCTACATGGACAGACTGAAGGCCATTTCACTGAACTCTGTGTCTTAAAGGCTGCTGAGAGGCAACTTGTGCCTACTCTACAGAGCAGTTTTGGACCCTGCCTTAATGGAAATGCTGCACATTTGCAAGTCAAATGGGACAAAATTCACTAGCTTTAGGGATCTTAACCTAGGCTGCAACATTAGTAGGACATGCTGGACAGCAGATATGTCTCCAAGAGATTGCCACTACTGGAACAAACTCCCAACTCACATAAAACAGAGCTCCTCAATGACTCTGTTTAAACATAACTTAGACAACTGGATGGGAGACCATAAATTTGCCCAAGGAGGGTGTCACCTATGTCCCTCTTGGATAAGGGCAGTCAGTGTTGATCATAGACTCATGCTGCAAATGTAGACCATACAACTTGGTTTATACAGTAACAAGGGTATAACATGGCTAGACATATAAAGGCCTTAGGCCCAATAGCCTAGTAACCTCCTATGAACCTATGAACCTATTATGTCAAAGTTAATTTACAGGCAAATAGATTTCACTGATATCAAACAGGCAGCTTAATAGGGTGCAGAAGGATAAAATGTAAAAAAGGAACCAATTCAAAAATTTTACTTTTTTGATTATAATACAAAAGCTGGTGAGATAAGATGAAAGAATTTGGGGAAGAATGGAATATGGTTATTTATGTGGCTCAATACTGTGCCAAAGAAAGGGTGATATACAGTTATATAGTGGGAAGGACAGTGAAAAGGTAGGGCTTTGAAGAGGTCAGTGGGTATGTTGATGTGAAAACAATGGCGGATGGTATGTAGGAATGAAAATACAAGTGGCAGGTTTATGAAATGATAGGTTACATTAAGTATAGTTAGGGGGACAGTGGTATGTAATCATAGAGATTAAGTTATGGTCACGGTTCCTTCTGTCTGTGTAGGGAGTTCTGAGAGCAACAGCATGAATCCTATTTGCTACAGAATAAGCCACACAATCAAGAAATCATTGTACCTTGCTATGTGTTTAGCTTGAAATGGGAATGATTTCTGTACTTCTGGGATGCAGTGATTGGAAAGGCTCATTGCAAGCTTACTGGTGCACAAAGCCCAGCAATGTCCTCTAGATGTCTGATACTATTTTAGAATTTCTGATAGTAAAGGGTTGCAAAGAAAGTGAAGAATTTTATAGCAGAAAAACTAACTTTGGAGTTTTTTTTTTTTTGAGATGAGTACAGTACTATGCTTTGTTAACTGTGATGAACAATTGATATGAAAGCTTTCATGCAGGTAGATTAAGGTTTGCTGCATAAACATTTTAGAGGTTACACAGAATGGAACTGGATAATATTTTAATATGCCTATTATACCAAAGTTGTATCAGTCAGCAAAAGTTGTGGCCATTTTTTTATTGAGTCCAGGTGTATACTCTAACCTATAAAGTGAGAAAATTATACAGCTTTGCTTCTGAACACTGAAGATAACATGTCCATTATCTATGAAATCCCCGGGTATCAGAAATTCTGTACTGAACTATGTGTTGGTGACTTACTGCAAATGCCTAGGGACTAAAACTGTGTCTTGGGTTTGATGGGTTAAAAAATAGGGTAATTGCATATGGCTCCATGTAAAGCTTGCATTGTCTATGAGTGAGTCCATATGGCCTACTTGGAAGCATTGCACATGACTGCATGTAAAGCTAGTGTTGTCTTTGAATGCGGCCATACGGCCTACCTGGAAACATTGCACATAACTGCACGTAAAGCTAGTGTTGTCTATGAATTAGTCCATATGGCCTACCTGAAACAATGCATAGGACTGCATGTAAAGCTAGCGTTGTCTATAAATGAGTCCATATGGCCTACCTGGAAACATTGCATAGGACTACAGGTAAAGCTAGCATTGTCTATGAATGAGTCCATACGGCCTACCTGGAAACATTGCATGTGACTGCATGTAAAGCTAGCGTCATCTATGAATTATGTTCTTCATTATTTTAACAAGGCACTAGAAGAATTGGATAAGACATTAACATTTTAATAAGGGGAATGTGCCTTCCCTTGTGCAGGAGAATCATTGAGGCTTTCATCCACGTTGTGGTGAGATGTCCTGCTCCTAAATTCATGTTAATTTTTTTGTGCATGGATGTATGGAAAAATCTACTGTGATTCTGAGAATGCTAATAGCTGGCAATTTTAATTTAGTTACCAGTTTTGCCTCCATGTGTAGATGTTAATTTAAAGTAAAACCATGAGACACTGCAGTGTCAGTCAAGAATAATATTGTTTGGAGCTCTGTTTTATGGTATCCTGTTCATTACTGGGGAGGATTTAAATAGATACTAAAGTAAAACTATCTGTTTGCAGCAACATAAGAAGGGGTGATATTTGTACTTGAGTGTAATCATTTTTGAACATTTGTTTCCATAAACTGGTACTGTAGTCTGTTATGTTGAGTGGTGTCATTAGAGATATGTATCACTGAATAAAAGTATATAAATGGTAAATTGGAGTTTCATTTATAGTTTGTAATGAAACAGTGATGGGTCTGTAGTTCTAAGGAACTTGAACAGTAGGACTTGTGATTGGAATTATACCTATTAGAAATATAAATTTGTAGCTAAACTGCATTTCTTTGGAGAACTGACTGAAAAGCTTGAGGAGGCTGATATTTTTCCTGAACTATAACTGTTTTATTATGTGTAAAATAATATTGTATTTTAATTTTGCATGAGCTGTTATTTGGTCATTTCTTGTGTTTATTCAGTGAGTGCAGGCAATTTGTTTAGATGCACTTTAGTAAGAGTAATAGAGAATCTGTGTTCTGGGAAATGTTTAAGTAATGAATAGAGTAAAGGGCAAGGACTGGGCAGGTTTAATTAAGACACAGCCTCAGTCTCACCTGGAACAGTAGCTAATAGCAAGGGCAAAAAAAAAGAACATGTGGAGTCCTTGCCTTTATGATCAGGAAAGCTTAGGGTGTCCTGTTTATGAGCCAAAAAATATTAGATCACTTTCCAGTATACCAAGACTCTATATCTTGGATGTTATTCAAAGTGCTTCTTAAAACTATCAACAGACATTATTTTGTAAATGTTTACACCACTGCCCATTAACATAAACAAACCTGATGTTAACAAATATTGAATAATCACTCCTGTAGGCTGCTTTTTATCTATTAAAAATCACGTTCCTTCAAACTGACTATGACTATCTTCCTATACCTTTTTTCTACCTTATATACCAAGTGCAAAAATGGGTTATACCATTAAACCGAGTTACCAATGTGGAATTCCTGATTTTGTTTAAAGGGGGGTGTAAAGTATAGGCTGGGAGAAGGGCTATCCATTTAAAGGTCATTACTGTCGGTGTCTACCTTCTTTCTTATTAACTTGTTGGCCTGCTGTTCGGAGATTTCTGGTGGGGGGCCTCAAAAACAAACTGCTGCAGCAATTTTTGATTTGGTGTGCCAGGGAAGGAAAGCTTTGGAAGGGAAGAACACTGCTCAGTTTGCGAATCCCCGGCTTCAGTATCTTCTTTCCTTCTTTCTAGTCTGTACATCTGCTGCTTTCAGTGTGCTGAGGGTACCTCAAAAATAGGCTGCCCTTATTTTCTGCCTGTAGTTCTTAGGATAAATGAGAAGGATGAAAGAAAAATGATCAGAAGGCTCACCCTTAGTAAAAAAAAAACACAAGCAATGTTAAAACAGATATAAAACATGTAATGAGTATATTGAGGACCAAAGAAAGAAAGTTCTGGGTAGTTATCCTTACCAGACAACAAAAATCTTGTAGAGGTAGACACTGAAACCTCTGACTGGGATGAATCTGTGGAATGTTTAAGTCTGAAGAAGGTAAGGCCTTAGGTATAACAGCGAATCATAGCAATACAGTAACTGAACCCCAAAGTTAAACATATTTATGATAATGATTCTTCACATTATTAAAAGATCTAATTTAGAATTAGTTTTTGCTAACCATTGTGGATTCATGTACTAAAGATGATGATTCAAATGGATTGTTCTGCTAACAGCTGAGTTTCCACCTTTTTTCAGTGCAGTTGTCATTCTTAAAACCTGTTTTAAACAGCACAACAGGGAGCCACTAGTATAATCTTTTTGTAAAATTTATAGAAATTCATGGCATTTAGTTTTTTTGCA